>NC_089763.1:31125277-31430277 GCF_040412425.1 Macrobrachium rosenbergii | reverse complement strand
GAGAGAAATATAAGCTAAATTCTATGTCTGAGTAAATAAGATAGAAGGGATATATAATATATGCGCTTTCAGTATCCAAAAGGAGCACTACTAGTATACTAAGTTAACCAATTACAATGACTTGAAAATTATGAGTACATGTCAATTATACTTTACAAAACATACTTCAAAGGGAGAATGCTTACTTCTCTCATGCTCTCTATCTGATTCCGTTTTGATTGTGTATAGTTCCTATAAAAAAAGTCTTTAATTTTCTCTTTTGTGAACTGTGTTCTCTGCATATTCTTGCACTAGATATATAAACTATTTAACACTTCCTATCGACCTCTTTTTTTTATGGTGAAACATGGCCATTTTCTTAAACCTGGAAACAATAATTTAGAATTTTTTTATTGATATGTAATAATGTCTCAATTACGACAGGCGATGCAGCTTGTGGGGAACTGCAGCAATGCACGAACGCAGGAGGGAGTTGCACCAACAGCGGCCAATGTGGCAGCGGTGAAAAAATGGTTCCAAATGGATGTTCCGATGAAACATGTGCTTGTTGTGCTCCTGACGATGGTTAGTTACTAGTTACCTTTTTAAATCAAACAATCACGAGTTTTTTTATACTTTACTTTTTATTATACTGATATTGAAAAGGAAAGGTTGTTTAAAACTGAACCGTCTGCCACATGAAAAAACAGCGGGATTATATATATTGCTAATTAAGTATTCTTGTTCACTTGCAAATATTTGTTAAATGACATACTTGCCTTATACGAATTTTTTGAAAATGAATCTTGATTGTTCAGGATGCAGCACGTCAGTTGCATGCTTCTTAAGTGGAGGGTACTGTACTAAGAGCCAATGCAATAGCAAGGACGAAGAGCAAATTCAAAATGCATGCGACGGACCTGGATGCAAATGCTGTGTCCCTACAACAGGTTTGTTTGTTTGCAATGTTTGTTGATGTGCAATTATACACTGTTTTCTCTCTCTCTCTCTCTCTCTCTCTCTCTCTCTCTCTCTCTCTCTCTCTCTCTCTCTCTCTCTCTCTCTCTCTCTCTCTCTCAAACTGAGAAAAGAATGCGAGAAAAGTTACTAGAAAAAATTAAGATTAAGAAAATGGAGGATCCAGTGACAGACATAGATAAGAAAGAATCTGATGCAAGGGAAGAGAGAGAGAGAGTAGACACAGGAAACATCAGAGAAGACAAAACTAGTTGCAGTTGGGATAATAGTAATACATTAAACACTGGTCATGCTTCAGAAAAGGGTGTTGTTATACTGTTAAAGTATGTGTATGAAATAACTATCTAACTAATGATTTGTTAGTGTATTTGCAATATTCGTTGATGGTCAATCAAATACTGTAAGAAGAGTTTGGCTTTTCTACTCCCTCTCCCTCTCTACTTATCTTGAATGGAGCAAAGGTTGAACCTTGGAAAGATCTCTCTCTCTCTTGAATGGAGCAAAGGTTGAACCTTGGAAAGATCTCTCTCTCTCTCTGTTCCTAACTTGAATGGAGCAAAGGTTGAACCTTGGAAAGATCTCTCTCTCTCTCTCTCTCTCTTTTCCAATTACTTCAAAGCAAAGTGTGAAAATTAATAAGCTAGAAGACACCAAAAACCAGCACTATTAACGCACAATTCGTGCGCGAATTTTTCCTATCTAGCTTCTTAGGACACTTTGTACAACGTTCTTTCTGGATTTCTTTGGTCTGAGATTGAGATGGTTCTGCTGTATGCTCATAAGGCACAAACGTTTCCATACACAGTGCAGCATGCTGCCTTGAAACGCCAATGTATTTGTGGTTTGCAAAGTTGTTCTAACAAGTCTGAAAGGAACTGTTTGAGATTTTAGTTTCCTTTATACATCTGAGTTTTTTCCTTGAAACACGGAGGTGAATTGTATCCACCATCATTAATCATCCAGTAGAAAATATTCAAAGGCCATCTGTTTGTTGAGCACTTGCATGAGTAGTTTTTGACCATTACTGTAGGTCTAATGTAGTACCATCACCTTTTGCTGTAATACAGTCCAGAACAACATTAGTTGTGCGATTCATTTTTTGTATTTTGTTTTTATAATATAAAGCGCTAAGCAAGACAGCAGTCTTCTTTATTTTTGGGACATAACTGCATATCATAAGGTGATGATCTTTTGCTGAAGACCAACTTGTACAATAAAGTTGACCATAATGAGATTCTTGCAATGATGAAGGTATTTCATGTCTACCCTTCATCAGTGTTCCTAATTTATATAAATATTTATATACACATATATATATGTATATATACATATGTATACATATCTTGAAGTGTTCTGGGACTAAGAAATAAAGTTATGTTAGAAAAATCGGCAAAAGAACACAAATAAACTGGTGGCACAAAAGACCATAGGGGTCTCCATGGACCCCATCAGGAGACATTTTAGCTATCACTACCAAATAACTGGCGATTAGGTGCCCATATTTTTTTAGAGCATACATACAACACTAACAGTAAAATTCAGGAGATATGATATCTTTGGAATTCAAAAAATGAAAATGGCCCTACTGTGAAAACGTGCTGAGGTCTCAAGGGGTCTCATCGGTCCACAAAGGGTTAATAACATAAAGAATCTCGAGACAGACCTAAAAAATTAGGAAGTTGATGCAAACAAAAGCCAGTGTAGCTATAGGGAACAGCAAGGAGGAAAAATCTTGTTGCTCTTGGGTTAAGAGAATTATTAAACATCGGCTGAGCAATAGATATGCATGTTGTTATCCTAGTAAACTTCGTTTAACAATAGAAATGGGCGTTATTATCCTAGTAAATTATTCATATGAATCAATTATATTACCTCATGAATATTAGTAAATTTAAAATCTTTATCATACAGGTACAGGATGCACCATAACAACTGCATGTTCCCAAAATGGAGGATATTGTTCCAAGAGCCAGTGCAATAGTAATGAAGTAGAGCAAATTCAAGGGGGATGCGACGGACCTGGATGTAAATGCTGTGTCCCTACAACAGGTTGGTTTGAGTGTTTGTAATGTCTGTTAATAATTAAACAACTAATGTACTCTCTCTCTCTCTCTCTCTCTCTCTCTCTCTCTCTCTCTCTCACTCCTATGCAAAGCGAGAAAACAACAAAGGAAGAAAAGTCGCACACAATCCAATATTAACAAAATAAGGAATCTGGTGACAGACCTAGATAAGCAACAAGTTGATGTTAGCATAAGAGAATGTAGCTATGGGAAACAGCAAGGAAGAAAAAATTTTGTTGCAATAGGGATAGTTAACAGATATGTGTTGTTATATTAGTAAACTATTCATGTGAAATAACTACATTACCTCATGAATATTAGTAATTTCTAAATCTTGATTATTGTACAGGGACAGGATGCACCATAACAACTACATGTTCCCAAAATGAAGGATACTGTTCCAAGAGCCAGTGCAATAGTAATGAAGAAGAGCAAATTCAAGGGGGATGCGACGGACCTGGGTGTAAATGCTGTGTCCCTACAACAGGTTGGTTTGAGTTTTTGTAATGTCTGTTAATAATTTATAATGTTGATGTTATTGTCACCTTTTTATGTAATGATTTCTTGTACCACCTTCAACTTTTTAGGATTTATTTTATTCGTTGCCCATGTAAAGAAATTTATTATTTTCTTCTATGGATGCTTTATCATTGCTGGCTTTGCTGTTATTGTAGTTCCTCATTGGGCGAGTCGGTAGAGTTGTGGCCTAGCACTCGCTAGGCCCGAGTTCGAGTGTCCGGCCGGCTAATGAAGAATTACGGGAATTTATTTCTGGTGATAGAAATTCATTTCTCGCTATAATGTGGTTCTGATTCCACAATAAGCTGTAGGTCCCGTTGCTGAGTAACCAATTGGTTCTTAGCCATGCAAAATAAGTCTAATCCTTCGGGCCAGCCCTAGGAGAGCTGTTAATCAGCTCAGTGGTCTGGTAAAACTAAGGTATACTTTTGTTGTTATAGTAGCATTTGAATCCAGGAGGCTTTAGAAAGACACAGTGCAGCTTTCTTACTTCATTAACACACTAATTAAAAATAACACTGTACATATACAAGTGAGATATATTTACAAGTTAAGTAGTTTGAATACAAATTGAAGTGTGAGTCTTGCTTTCTTGAATCTGGTTAACAACCCACAACTGGTGAGACCCACAGCCTCACTCCACTAAGGCTCTTTGGATCTTCTGCTTCTCTCTGTTCTTCTCTCTGTTTCTCCTCCTTCCCTTTTGAAGGTTTTTAAAAATGGAATGCCCATCCTACAATAGGCAGGCAACAGCTTCTCTCCATCCCTTGGTAGAAGTTTAATTGGCTGAAACTTATCTAAGGACGTCCTGCTGGGTGTAATTTGATGAATTAACCCCTCCTACGAAGGAGGCTCACTTTACATCACCAGAATTCTTGATTTCTACCGAGATTGAACAGGAAAGCTTCACAGGTGAGGCAAGTAAACATCCCTGTTACAATTGTGGTTAAATTACTGGCACCTGTGTTTTGCTAAGTAAACACAGTCATAACACTTCCTGTTTCACTATTCCCTCTCTCTCTCTCTCTGTTCATTTTACTCCAATCTCTCCCTTTCTCTCTCTCTATGTCTCGTTTCTTTTTTTTTTTTTTTCTAGTTTTCTCTCTCTCTCTCTCTCTCTCTCTCTCTCTCTCTCTCTCTCTATATATATATATATATATATATATATATATATATATATATAATATATATTATATATCACTGGTTCTCTTCTCATTTTTTTGCTCTGTTATATTTACTCTATTCATATATCATATATCATTACAAGTTAAACAACTAATGTACAATTTATCTTTCTCTCTCTCTCTCTGTTACTTCTAAGCAAAGCGAGAGGACAAAAAAGCAAGAAAAGTCACACACAAATCAAGATTAACAAAATACGGAATCTTGCGACAGACCTAGATAAGAAACAAGTTGATGTTAGCTTAAGAGAATCTACCTATGGGAAACAACGAGGAAGAAAAAACTAATTACACTTGGGATAGTTAACCACAGCTGTGTGTGTTGCTATACTAGTAAACTATGCATATCAAATTACTATATTGAGTCATGAATATTAGTAAATTCTAAAGCTTTTTTTATTTTACAGGTACAGGATGCACCATAACAACTGCATGTTCCCAAAAACGGAGGATATTGTTCCAAGAGCCAGTGCAACAGTAATGAAGAAGAGCAAATTCAAAGGGGATGCGACGGACCTGGGTGTAAATGCTGTCCCTACAACAGGTTGGTTTGAGTGTTTGTAATGTCTCTTAATAATTAAACAACTAATGTACTTTCTCTCTCTCTCTCTCTCTCTCTCTCTCTCTCTCTCTCCTAGGCAAAGCGAGAAAATAAAAAAAGCAAGAAAAGTCACACACAAACCAAGATTAACAAAATAAAGAATCTTGTGACAGACCTAGATAAGAAACAAGTTGATGTAAGCATAAGAGAATGTAGCTATGGGAAACAGCAAGGAAGAAAAAACTAGTTGCACTTGGGATAGTTAACAAATATGTATGTTGTTATATTAGTAAACTATTCATGTGAAATAACTACATTACCTCATGAATATTAGTAATTTCTGAATCTTGATTATTGTACAGGGACAGGATGCACCATAACAACTACATGTTCCCGAAATGGAGGATATTGTTCCAAGAGCCAGTGCAATAGTAATGAAGAAGAGCAAATTCAAGGGGGATGTGACGGACCTGGGTGTAAATGCTGTGTCCCTACAACAGGTTGGTTTGAGTTTTTGTAATATCTGTTAATAATTTGTATTGTTGATGTTATTGTCACCTTTTTATGTGATGATTTCTTGTACCACCTCCAACTTTTTATGATTTATTTTATTCATTACCCATGTAAAGAAGATTATTATTTTCTTCTATAGATGCTTTATCATTGCTGGCTTTGTTGTTATAGTAGTTCCTCGTTGGGAGAGCCAGAAGAGTTGTGGCCTAGCACTTACTAGGCCCGAGTTGAGTCTCCGGCCAGCTAATGAAGAATTAGGGGAATTTATTTCTGGTGATAGAAATTCATTTCTCGCTATAATGTGGTTCTGATTCCACAATAAGCTGTAGGTCCCGTTGCTGAGTAACCAATTGGTTCTTAGCCATGCAAAATAAGTCTAATCCTTCGGGCCAGCCCTAGGAGAGCTGTTAATCACCTCAGTGGTCTGGTAAAACTAACATATACTTTTGTTGTTATAGTAGCGTTTGAGTCCCAGGAGGCTTTAGAAAGACACAGTGCAGCTTTCTTACTTCATTAACACACTAATTAAAAATAAACACTGTATATATACAAGTGAGATATATATACAAGTTAAGTAGTTTGAATACAAATCGAAGTGTGAGTCTTGCTTCCTTGAATCTGGTTAACAACCCAAAACTGGTGAGGCCCACAGCCTCACTCCACTAAGGCTCTTTGGATCTTCTGCTTCTCTCTCTGTTCTTCTCTCTGTTTCTCCTCCATCCCTTTTGAAGGTTTTTAAAAATGGAATGCCCATCCTACAACAGGCAGGCAACAGCTTCTCTCCAACCCTTGGTAGAAGTCTAATTGGCTGAAACTTATCTAAGAACATCCTGCTGGGTGTAATTTGATGAATTAACCCCTCCTCCGAAGGAGGCTCTTTTTACCTCACCGGAAGTCTTGATTTCCGGCGAGATTGAACAGGAAAGCTTCACAGGTGAGGCGAGCAAACATCCTTGTTGCAATTGTGGTTAAATTACTGGCACCCGTGTTTTGCTACGTAAACATGACACAGTCATAACACTTCCTGTTTTGCTATTACCCCCCCCCCCTCCCTCCCTCTCTGTTCATTTTATTCCAATCTCTCCCTCTCTCTCTCTATGTCTCGTTTCATTTTTTTTTATTCTAGTCTCTCTCTCTATATATCACTGGTTCTCTTCTCAGTTCTTTTTCTCTCTGTTATATTTATGTTATTCATATCTCATATATCATTACAAATTAAACAACTAATGTACAATTTATCTCTCTCTCTCTCTCTCTCTCTCTTTCTTACTTCTAAGCAAAGCGAGAGGACAAAAAAGCAAGAAAAGTCACACACAAATCAAGATTAACAAAATACAGAATCTTGTGACAGACCTAGATAAGAAACAAGTTGATGTTAGCGTAAGAGAATGTAGCTATATGAAACAGCAAGGAAGAAAAAAACTAATTGCACTTGGGATAGTTAACCACAGCTGTGTGTTATTGTTATACTAGTAAACTATGCATATCAAATAACTATATCAAGTCATGAATACTAGTAAATTCTAAAGCTTTTATTTTACAGGTACAGGATGCACCATAACAACTGCGTGTTCCCAAAATGGAGGATATTGTTCCAAGAGCCAGTGCAATAGTAATGAAGAAGAGCAAATTCAAGGGGGATGCGACGGACCTGGGTGTAAATGCTGTGTCCCTACAACAGGTTGGTTTGAGTGTTTGTAATGTCTCTTAATAATTAAACAACTAATGTACTTTCTCTCTCTCTCTCTCCTAGGCAAAGCGAGAAAACAAAAAAGCAACAAAGTCACACACAAACCAAGATTAACAAAATAAAGAATCTTGTGACAGACCTAGATAAGAAACAAGTTGATGTAAGCATAAGAGAATGTAGCTCTGGGAAACAGCAAGGAAGAAAAAACTAGTTGCACTTGGGATAGTTAACAAATATGTATGTTGTTATATTAGTAAACTATTCATGTGAAATAACTACATTACCTCATGAATATTAGTAATTTCTGAATCTTGATTATTGTACAGGGACAGGATGCACCATAACAACTACATGTTCCCGAAATGGAGGATATTGTTCCAAGAGCCAGTGCAATAGTAATGAAGAAGAGCAAATTCAAGGGGGATGTGACGGACCTGGGTGTAAATGCTGTGTCCCTACAACAGGTTGGTTTGAGTTTTTGTAATATCTGTTAATAATTTGTATTGTTGATGTTATTGTCACCTTTTTATGTGATGATTCCTTGTACCACCTTCAACTTTTTATGATTTATTTTATTCATTACCCATGTAAAGAAGATTATTATTTTCTTCTATAGATGCTTTATCATTGCTGGCTTTGTTGTTATAGTAGTTCCTCGTTGGGAGAGCCAGAAGAGTTGTGGCCTGAGCACTTGCTAGGCCCGAGTTGAGTCTCCGGCCAGCTAATGAAGAATTAGGGAATTTATTTCTGGTGATAGAAATTCATTTCTCGCTATAATGTGGTTCTGATTCCACAATAAGCTGTAGGTCCCGTTGCTGAGTAACCAATTGGTTCTTAGCCATGCAAAATAAGTCTAATCCTTCGGGCCAGCCCTAGGAGAGCTGTTAATCACCTCAGTGGTCTGGTAAAACTAACGTATACTTTTGTTGTTATAGTAGCGTTTGAGTCCCAGGAGGCTTTAGAAAGACACAGTGCAGCTTTCTTACTTCATTAACACACTAATTAAAAATAAACACTGTATATATACAAGTGAGATATATATACAAGTTAAGTAGTTTGAATACAAATCGAAGTGTGAGTCTTGCTTCCTTGAATCTGGTTAACAACCCACAACTGGTGAGGCCCACAGCCTCACTCCACTAAGGCTCTTTGGATCTTCTGCTTCTCTCTCTGTTCTTCTCTCTGTTTCTCCTCCATCCCTTTTGAAGGTTTTTAAAAATGAAATGCCCATCCTACAACAGGCAGGCAACAGCTTCTCTCCAACCCTTGGTAGAAGTCTAATTGACTGAAAGTTATCTAAGAACATCCTGCTGGGTGTAATTTGATGAATTAATCCCTCCTCCGAAGGAGGCTCTTTTTACATCACCAGAAGTCTTGATTTCAGCGAGATTGAAAAGGAAAGCTTCACAGGTGAGGCGAGTAAACATCCTTGTTACAATTGTGGTTAAACTACTGGCACCCATGGTTTGCTACGTAAACACGACACAGTCATAACACTTCCTGTTTCGCTATTCCCTCTCTTTCTCTCTCTCTCGTTTCATTTTTATTTTAGTCTCTCTCTCTCTCTCTCTCTCTCTCTCTCTCTCTCTATGTCACTGGTTCTCTTCTCAGTTCTTTTTCTCTCTGTTATATTTACGTTATTTATATATCATATATCATTATAAATTAAAAATACGGAATCAACTAATGTTACAATGATCTCTCTCTCTCTCTCTCTCTCTCTCTCTCTCTATCTTCTAAGCAAAGAGTCATGAAAAAAGGACAAAAAGCAAGAAAAGTCACACACAAATCAAGATTAACAAAATACAGAATCTTGTGACAGACCTAGATAAGAAACAAGTTGATGTTAGCGTTAAGAGAATGTAGCTATGGGAAACAGCAAGGAAGAAAAAACTAATTGCACTTGGGATAGTTAACCACAGCTGAGTGTGTTGTTATACTAGTAAACTATTCATATCAAATAACTATATTAAGTCATGAATATTAGTAAATTCTAAAGCTTTTTTTATTTTACAGGTACAGGATGCACCATAACAACTGCATGTTCCCAAAATGGAGGATATTGTTCCAAGAGCCAGTGCAATAGTAATGAAGAAGAGCAAATTCAAGGGGAATGCGACGGACCTGGGTGTAAATGCTGTGTCCCTACAACAGGTTGGTTTGAGTTTTTGTAATGTCTGTTAATAATTTGTATTGTTGATGTTATTGTCACCTTTTTATGTAATGATTTCTTATACCACCTTCAACTTTTTATGATTTATTTTATTCGTTGCCCATGTAAAGAAGTTTATTATTTTCTTGTATAGATGCTTTATCATTGCTGGCTTTGTTGTTATAGTAGTTCCTCGGTGGAAGTGTCGGTAGAGTTGTGGGCTAGCAGTTGCTAGGCCCGAGTTCAAGTCCCTGGCCAGCTAATGAAGAATTAGGGGAATTTATTTCTGGTGATAGAAATTCATTTCTCGCTATAATGTGGTTCTGATTCCACAATAAGCTGTAGGTCCCGTTGCTGAGTAAGCAATTAGTTCTTAGCCATGCAAAATAAGTCTAATACTTTGGGCCAGCCCTAGGAGAGCTGTTGATCACCTCAGTGGTCTCGTAAAACTAACGTATACTTTTGTTGTTATAGTAGCGTTTGAGTCCCAGGAGGCTTTAGAAAGACACAGTGCAGCTTTCTTACTTCATTAACACACTAATTAAAAATAACACTGTACGTAAACAAGTGAGATATATATACAAGTTAAGTAGTTTGAATACAAATCGAAGTGTGTCTTCCTTTCTTGAATCTGGTTAACAACCCACAACTGGTGAGACCCACAGCCTCACTCCACTAAGGCTCTTTGGATCTACTGCTTCTCTCTGTTCTTCTCTGTTTCTCCTCCTTCCCTTTTGAAGGTTTTTAAAAATGGAATGCCCATCCTACAATAGGCAGGCAACAGCTTCTCTCCATCCCTTGGTAGAAGTCTAATAGGCTGAAACTTATCTAAGGATGTCCTGCTGGGTTTAATTTGATGAATTAACCTCTCCTACGAAGGAGGCTCTTTTTACCTCACCGGAAGTCTTGATTTCCAGTGAGATTGAACAGGAAAGCTTCACAGGTGAGGCGAGCAAACATCCTTGTTGCAATTGTGGTTAAATTACTGGCACCCGTGTTTTGCTATGTAAACATGACACAGCCATAACACTTCCTGTTTTGCTATTCCCCCCCCTCTCCCTCCCTCCCTGTTCATTTTATTCCAATCTCTCCCTCTCTCTCTCTCTCTATGTCTCGTTTCATTTTTTTTTATTCTAGTCTCTCTCTCTATATATCACTGGTTCTCTTCTCAGTTCTTTTTCTCTCTGTTATATTTATGTTATTCATATCTCATATATCATTACAAATTAAACAACTAATGTACAATTTATCTCTCTCTCTCTCTCTCTCTCTCTCTCTCTCTCTCTCTCTCTCTCTCTCTCTTACTTCTAAGCAAAGCGAGAGGACAAAAAAGCAAGAAAAGTCACACACAAATCAAGATTAACAAAATACAGAATCTTGTGACAGACCTAGATAAGAAACAAGTTGACGTTAGCGTAAGAGAATGTAGCTATGGGAAACAGCAAGGAAGAAAAAACTAATTGCACTTGGGATAGTTAACCACAGCTGTGTGTGTTGTTATACTAGTAAACTATGCATATCAAATAACTATATTAAGTCATGAATACTAGTAAATTCTACAGCTTTTTTATTTTACAGGTACAGGATGCACCACAACAACTGCGTGTTCCCAAAATGGAGGATATTGTTCCAAGAGCCAGTGCAATAGTAATGAAGAAGAGCAAATTCAAGGGGGATGCGACGGACCTGGGTGTAAATGCTGTGTCCCTACAACAGGTTGGTTTGAGTGTTTGTAATGTCTGTTATTCATTAAACAACTAATGTACTTTCTCTCTCTCTCTCTCTCTAGGCAAAGCGAGAAAACAAAAAAGCAACAAAGTCACACACAAACCAAGATTAACAAAATACAGAATCTTGTGACAGACCTAGATAAGAAACAAGCTGATGTAAGCATAAGAGAATGTAGCTCTGGGAAACAGCAAGGAAGAAAAAACTAGTTGCACTTGGGATAGTTAACAGATATGTGTGTTGTTATATAAGTAAACTATTCATGTGAAATAACTACATTACCTCATGAATATTAGTAATTTCTGAATCTTGATTATTGTACAGGGACAGGATGCACCATAACAACTGCATGCTCCCAAAATGGAGGATATTGTTCCAAGAGCCAGTGCAATAGTAATGAAGAGGAGCAAATTCAAGGGGGATGCGACGGACCTGGGTGTAAATGCTGTGTCCCTACAACAGGTTTGTTTGAGTGTTTGTAATGTTTGTTAATAATTAAACAACTAATGTACAATTTATCTCTCTCTCTCTCTCTCTCTCTCTCTCTCTCTCTCTCTCTCTCTCTCTCTCTCTCTCTCTCCTAGGCAAGGAGAGAAAACAAAATAGCAGGAAAAATCACATACAAACAAGATTAACAAAATAAAGAATCTTGTGACAGACCTAGATAAGTAACAAGTTGATGTTAGCATAAGAGAATATAGTTATGGGAAACAGCAAGGAAGAAAAAACATAGTTGCAATAGGGATAGTTAACAGATATGTGTTGTCATATTAGTAAACTATTTATGTGAAATAACTACATTACCTCATGAATATTAGTAATTTCTAAATCTTGATTATTGTACAGGGACAAGATGCACCATAACAACTACATGTTCCCGAAATGGAGGATATTGTTCCAAGAGCCAGTGCAACAGTAATGAAGAAGAGCAAATTCAAGGGGGATGCGACGGACCTGGGTGTAAATGCTGTGTCCCTACAACAGGTTGGTTTGAGTTTTTGTAATGTCTGTTAATAATTTGTATTGTTGATGTTATTGTCACCTTTTTATGTGATGATTTCTTGTACCACCTTCAACTTTTTAGGATTTATTTTATTCGTTGCCCATGTAAAGAAGTTTATTATTTTCTTCTATGGATGCTTTATCATTGCTGGCTTTGCTGTTATTGTAGTTCCTCATTGGGCGAGTCGGTAGAGTTGTGGCCTAGCACTCGCTAGGCCCAAGTTCGAGTCTCCGGCCGGCTAATGAAGAATTACGGGAATTTATTTCTGGTGATAGAAATTCATTTCTCGCTATAATGTGGTTCTGATTCCACAATAAGCTGTAGGTCCCGTTGCTGAGTAACCAATTGGTTCTTAGCCATGCAAAATAAGTCTAATCCTTCGGGCCAGCCCTAGGAGAGCTGTTAATCACCTCAGTGGTCTGGTAAAATTAATGTATACTTTTGTTGTTATAGTAGCGTTTGAGTCCCAGGAGGCTTTAGAAAGACACAGTGCAGCTTTCTTACTTCATTAACACACTAATTAAAAATAACACTGTACATATACAAGTGAGATATATATACAAGTTAAGTAGTTTGAATACAAATCGAAAGTGTGAGTCTTGCTTTCTTGAATCTGGTTAACAACCCACAACTGGTGAGACCCACAGCCTCACTCCACTAAGGCTCTTTGGATCTTCTGCTTCTCTCTCTGTTCTTCTCTCTGTTTCTCCTCCATCCCTTTTGAAGGTTTTTAAAATGGAATGCCCATCCTACAACAGGCAGGCAACAGCTTCTCTCCAACCCTTGGTAGAAGTTTAATTGGCTGAAACTTATCTAAGGACGTCCTGCTGGGTTTAATTTGATGAATTAACCCCTCCTACGAAGGAGGCTCACTTTACATCACCAGAATTCTTGATTTCTACCGAGATTGAACAGGAAAGCTTCACAGGTGAGGCGAGTAAACATCCTTGTTACAATTGTGGTTAAATTACTGGCACCCGTGTTTTGCTAAGTAAACACAGTCATAACACTTCCTGTTTCACTATTCCCTCTCTCTCTCTCTCTCTGTTTATTTTACTCCAATCTCTCCCTTTCTCTCTCTCTATGTCTCGTTTCTTTTTTTTATTCTAGTCTCTCTCTCTCTCTCTCTCTCTCTCTCTCTCTCATCTCTATATATATCTCTATATATATATATATATATATATATATATATATATATATATATATATATATATATATATATATAATATATATTATATATCACTGGTTCTCTTCTCATTTCTTTTGCTCTGTTATATTTACTTTATTCATATATCATATATCATTACAAGTTAAACAACTAATGTACAATTTATCTTTCTCTCTCTCTCTCTGTTACTTCTAAGCAAAGCGAGAGGACAAAAAAGCAAGAAAAGTCACACACAAATCAAGATTAACAAAATACGGAATCTTGCGACAGACCTAGATAAGAAACAAGTTGATGTTAGCTTAAGAGAATCTACCTATGGGAAACAACGAGGAAGAAAAACTAATTACACTTGGGATAGTTAACCACAGCTGTGTGTGTTGCTATACTAGTAAACTATGCATATCAAATTACTATATTGAGTCATGAATATTAGTAAATTCTAAAGCTTTTTTTATTTTACAGGTACAGGATGCACCATAACAACTGCATGTTCCCAAAACGGAGGATATTGTTCCAAGAGCCAGTGCAACAGTAATGAAGAAGAGCAAATTCAAGGGGGATGCGACGGACCTGGGTGTAAATGCTGTGTCCCTACAACAGGTTGGTTTGAGTGTTTGTAATGTCTCTTAATAATTAAACAACTAATGTACTTTCTCTCTCTCTCTCTCTCTCTCTCTCTCTCTCTCTCTCTCTCTCTCTCTCTCTCTCTCTCTCTCTCTCTCAAAAAGGAGAAAATAAAAAAGCAAGAAAAGTCACACACAAACCAAGATTAACAAAATAAAGAATCTTGTGACAGACCTAGATAAGAAACAAGTTGATGTAAGCATAAGAGAATGTAGCTCTGGGAAACAGCAAGGAAGAAAAAACTAGTTGCACTTGGGATAGTTAACAAATATGTATGTTGTTATATTAGTAAACTATTCATGTGAAATAACTACATTACCTCATGAATATTAGTAATTTCTGAATCTTGATTATTGTACAGGGACAGGATGCACCATAACAACTACATGTTCCCGAAATGGAGGATATTGTTCCAAGAGCCAGTGCAATAGTAATGAAGAAGAGCAAATTCAAGGGGGATGTGACGGACCTGGGTGTAAATGCTGTGTCCCTACAACAGGTTGGTTTGAGTTTTTGTAATATCTGTTAATAATTTGTATTGTTGATGTTATTGTCACCTTTTATGTGATGATTTCTTGTACCACCTCAACTTTTTATGATTTATTTTATTCATTACCCATGTAAAGAAGATTATTATTTTCTTCTATAGATGCTTTATCATTGCTGGCTTTGTTGTTATAGTAGTTCCTCGTTGGGAGAGCCAGAAGAGTTGTGGCCTAGCACTTGCTAGGCCCGAGTTGAGTCTCCGGCCAGCTAATGAAGAATTAGGGAATTTATTTCTGGTGATAGAAATTCATTTCTCGCTATAATGTGGTTTTGATTCCACAATAAGCTGTAGGTCCCGTTGCTGAGTAACCAATTGGTTCTTAGCCATGCAAAATAAGTCTAATCCTTCAGGCCAGCCCTAGGAGAGCTGTTAATCACCTCAGTGGTCTGGTAAAACTAACGTATACTTTTTGTTGTTATAGTAGCGTTTGAGTCCCAGGAGGCTTTAGAAAGACACAGTGCAGCTTTCTTACTTCATTAACACACTAATTAAAAATAAACACTGTATATATACAAGTGAGATATATATACAAGTTAAGCAGTTTGAATACAAATCGAAATGTGAGTCTTGCTTCCTTGAATCTGGTTAACAACCCACAACTGGTGAGGCCCACAGCCTCACTCCACTAAGGCTCTTTGGATCTTCTGCTTCTCTCTCTGTTCTTCTCTCTGTTTCTCCTCCATCCCTTTTGAAGGTTTTTAAAAATGGAATGCCCATCCTACAACAGGCAGGCAACAGCTTCTCTCCAACCTTTGGTAGAAGTCTAATTGGCTGAAACTTATCTAAGAACATCCTGCTGGGTGTAATTTGATGAATTAACCCCTCCTCCGAAGGAGGCTCTTTTTACATCACCAGAAGTCTTGATTTCCAGCGAGATTGAAAAGGAAAGCTTCACAGGTGAGGCGAGTAAACATCCTTGTTGCAATTGTGGTTAAACTACTGGCACCCGTGGTTTGCTACGTAAACACGACACAGTCATAACACTTCCTGTTTCGCTATTCCCTCCCTCTCTTTTCATTTTATTCCAATCTCTCTCTCTCTTTCTCATTTTCATTTTTTTATTCTAGTCTCTCTCTCTATGTCACTGGTTCTCTTCTCAGTTCTTTTTCTCTCTGTTATATTTACGTTATTTATATATCATATATCATTATAAATTAAACAACTAATGTACAATGATCTCTCTCTCTCTCTCTCTCTCTCTCTCTCTCTCTCTCTCTCTCTCTCTCTCTCTCTCTCTCTCTCTCTCTCTCTCTTACTTCTAAGCAAAGCGAGAGGACAAAAAAGCAAGAAAAGTCACACACAAATCAAGATTAACAAAATACAGAATCTTGTGACAGACCTAGATAAGAAACAAGTTGATGTTAGCGTAAGAGAATGTAGCTATGGGAAACAGCAAGGAAGAAAAAACTAATTGCACTTGGGATAGTTAACCACAGCTGTGTGTGTTGTTATACTAGTAAACTATGCATATCAAATAACTATATTAAGTCATGAATACTAGTAAATTCTAAAGCTTTTTTATTTTACAGGTACAGGATGCACCATAACAACTGCGTGTTCCCAAAATGGAGGATATTGTTCCAAGAGCCAGTGCAATAGTAATGAAGAAGAGCAAATTCAAGGGGGATGCGACGGACCTGGGTGTAAATGCTGTGTCCCTACAACAGGTTGGTTTGAGTGTTTGTAATGTCTGTTATTCATTAAACAACTAATGTACTTCCTCTCTCTCTCTCTCTCTCTCTCTCTCTCTCTCTCTCTCTCTCTCTCTCTCTCTCTCTCTCTCTCCCTAGGCAAAGGAGAAAACAAAAAAATGTTCTTTCACACAAACCAAGATTAACAAAATACAGAATCTTGTGACAGACCTAGATAAGAAACAAGTTGATGTAAGCATAAGAGAATGTAGCTATGGGAAACAGCAAGGAAGAAAAATTTTGTTGCAAAGGGATAGTTAACAGATATGTGTTGTTATATTAGTAAACTATTCATGTGAAATAACTACATTATCTCATGAATATTAGTACTTTCTGAATCTTGATTATTGTACAGGGACAGGATGCACCATAACAACTGCATGCTCCCAAAATGGAGGATACTGTTCCAAGAGCCAGTGCAACAGTAACGATGAAGAGCAAATGCAAGGGGGATGCGATGGACCTGGGTGTAAATGCTGTGTCCCTCAAACAGGTTTGTTTATTTAGTAATTTTGATGTGCAATTAAACATAATGTACAATTTATCTTCTCTTCATAGCTCTCTCTCTCTCTCTCTCTCTCTCTCTCTCTCTCTCTCTCTTGGGCAAACAGGCAAAAATGAAAAGCAAGAAAAAATCACATAAAATGTCAAGATTAAGAAAATAAAGAATCTCATGATAAACCTAGATAAGAAAGAAGTTGATGTTAGTGAAGGAAAATGTAGATACGGGAAACAGAAGGTAGAAAACTAACTGCAATTGGGATAATAATAATACATTAAACTTTTGTTAACATATTAGTAAACATTTTTATTCTAGTAAAATATTACCTCAATTAATCAATAGTAATTTAGAAATGTTAATGATTCCCTATTGTATTTTACAGGATGCACCATAACAGCCACATGTTCCCAAAATGGAGGATATTGTTCCAAGGGCCAGTGCAATAGTAATGAAGAAGAGCAAATGCAAGGGGATGTGACGGACCTGGGTGTAAATGCTGTGTCCCTCAAAACAGGTTTGTTTATTTAAAATTCTTCAATGTCTAATCAAAGGATGTTATTGTCACCTGTATGTTAACTGATTTCTGTCTCTTCAACTCTCTTAGGATTTATTTCTATTCTCTGTAAAGAAGTTTCTTTTCTCTCTTTCTCATTGCTCTCTCTGTTTTAGATCTCATTAGGCAAACAGCACAAATAAAAAGCAAGAGAAGTAACTTAAAATATCAAGATTATCAAAAGTAATGATCTCATGATAAACCTAGAAGAGAAAGAAGCTGATTCCAGTGAAGGAAAAATGGCCCAGATATGGGAAACACAAGGAATAAAACTAACTCATTTGGGATAATAATAATACATTAAACTTTTGTTCACCTAAGGAAAGGGACATTTTTATCCTAGTAAAGTATTAATTGAATGATCAATATTGATTTAAAAATGTTAGTGAATTCTCTTCTTTTCTTTTCTTACCCTTTTGAAGGTTTTAAAAATGATGCACTATAACATCTACATGTTCCCAAAATGGAGGATATTGTGCTAAGAACCAGTGCAACAGTAATGAATGAAGAACAAATGCAAGGGGGTGTGACGGACCTGGCTGTAAATGTTGTGTTCCTCAAACAGGTTGTTTACTTAAAATTACTTGACCGTGGTTATCAAATAGTGTATAACAGAGTGCATGTCTCTCTCTCTCTCTCTCTTTCATTTTTATTTTAGTCTCTCTCTCTCTCTCTCTCTCTTTTCTCTCTCTTCTTTTCTCTCTGTTTTTTATTATTTATCTAAATCATTATAAATTAAATTGTAAATGATGTAGTCACCATTTGTTATGATGTTCTTTTCTTATTGTTGTAATGTTATTCTGAGTCCAAAGAAGGATTAGGAAGACACAGTCAAGATTTCTTACAGAATCATTAACACACTAATAAAATATACAGATTTATACAAATTAAGTGAATCAAGGAAGAAAAAACTTTCTTTCATCTCAACCCACAACTGGTGAGGCTAGTAAACTACCTCTCTCAAATGCTTATTAAGTCTGAATATTCTGTCTGCTAAAGCTATTGCTTTATCTCCTTCAAACTTGCTTTTGAATGTTCTTGAAAATGGAAAATGCCCATCCCATCAACAGGCAGGCAAATTCACCTTCTCTCCCGCCTTGTAAACTTCCTAAGTGGTTGGAGCTTTTCTAATGACGTCCTTTTGGGTGTGATTAAATGACATAATCCCCTCCTTCGTAGGTGGGACTAATGACGTCACCTTTTATGAAGTCTTTATTTCCGGCGAAAGTTGAAAGGTCAGCTTTAAAGGCCGGACGTTGTTAGGCATTTTGTTATTGAATTGTGGTTAGATTACTGGCACCCGTGTTTTGGCCCTGGCCATCATAAAACTTCCTGAAATCGTTATTCTATCTCTCTTTCTATATGTCTCATTTCTTTATTATTCATTCTTTCTCTCAATCTTTGTCTACCACTGGTTCTCTCTGATTTCTTTTTCTCCCAATTTATATTTACGTTATTCCTACCTAATATTCTCCCAGCTATCATTATAAAATAAAAGTAAGAAAGGTCACTTTAAAATATCAAGATTAAAAAAAGTAATGATCTCAAGTGATAGACCTAGAAGAAAATCGAAGTGTAAGTTGATGTTAGGTGAAGGAAAATGTAGATTTGGGAAACAGAAGGAATGAAAAACTAACTGCATTTGTGATATTAATTTGAAGGTTAAACTTTTGTTCACATAAAAAAGGACACTTTCAACCCTGATAAAGTATGGCTTGAATTATCAATATTGATTTAAAAATGTTAACTAATTCTCTGTTTTTTTTTATTGTACAGGATGCACTATAACATCTACATGTTCCCAAAATGGAGGATATTGTGCCAAGGGCCAGTGCGACAGTAATGATGAGCAAATTACAAGGGGGTGTGACGGACCTGGGTGTAAATGCTGTTTCCTCAAAAGGTTTGTTTATTTAAATTCTCCACGTGTAATCAAAAGTGTACAAGAGTGTATTTAACTACTCTCTCTCTCTATCTCTGTCTCTCTCTCTCTCTCTCTCTCTCTCTCTCTCTCTCTCTCTCTCTCTCTCTCTCTCTCTCTCTCTCTCTCAGTTTTTAGATCTATTAGGCAAACAGCACAAATAAAAAGCAAGAAAAGTAACACAAAATCAAGATTAAGAAAATAATGATCTCATGATAAACCTAGAAAGAAAGAAACTGATTCAAGTGAAGGAAAATGTAGATATGGGAAACAGCAAGGAATAAAAAACTAATTGCACTTGGGATAATAATCATATATTAAACTTTTGTTCATCTAGTAAACATTTTTATCCTAGTAAATAACTAATTGAATTATCAATATTGATTTAAAAACGTTAGTGAATTCTGTTTTCTTTATTGTACAGGATGCACTATAACATCTACATGTTTCCAAAATGGAGGATATTGTTCCAAGAGGCCAGTGCAACAGTAATGATGAAGAGCAAATGCAAGGGGGTGTGACGGACCTGGGTGTAAATGCTGTCCCTCAAACAGGTTTGTTTATTTAGAATTCTTCACGGGTAATCAAAATGTTAATTCATTAAACAACTATCTTAACTCTCTCTCTCTCTCTCTCTCTCTCTCTCTCTCTCTCTCTCTCTCTCTCCCTCTCTCAAAGATCTAGAAACAGCAAAAAAAAAGCAAGAAAGTAACTGAAAATATCAAGATTAAGAAAATAATGATCTCATGATAAACCTAGAAGAGAAAGAAACTAATTCAAGTGAAGGAAAATGTAGATATGGGAAACACAAGGAATAAAAACTAATTGCACTTAGGATAATAATAATATATTAAACTTTTGTTCATCTAACGAAAGAGGAATTTTATCCTAGTAAAGTATGTAATTGAATGATCAATATTGATTTAAAAATGTTAGTGAATCTCTGTTTTCTTTATTACACAGGATGCACTATAACATCTACATGTTCCCAAAATGGAGGATATTGTGCCAAGAGGCCAGTGCAACAGTAATGATGAAGAACAAATGCAAGGGGGTGTGACGGACCTGGCTGTGAAATGTTGTGTTCCTCAAACAGGTTTGTTTACTTTAAAATTCTGACGTGTTATCAAATAGTGTAGTGTAGAGTGCATGTCTCTCTCTCTCTCTCTCTCTCTCTCTCTCTCTCTCTCTCTCAGATTTTATATCTATTAACAAACAGCACAAAAAGTAATGATGTAGTCACCATTTGTTATGATGTTCTTTTCTTATTGTTGTAATGTTATTCGAGTCCAAGAAGGATTAGGAAGACACAGTGCAGCTTTCTTACTCATTAACACACTAATAAAATATACAGTATTTATACAAATTAAGTGAATCGAATTGAATGAGCCTTTCTTTCATCTCAACCCACAACTGGTGAGGCTCACTGTTTCTCCTCTGCTTCTCTTTCTTCTGTCTGCTATCTATCTGCTTTTCCTCCCTTCAAACTTGCTTTTTGAAGGTTCTTGAAAGTAAAAATACCCATCCCATCAACAGGCAGGCAATACCTTCTCTCCCGCCTTGTAAACGTCCTAAGTGGTTGGAGCTTATCTAACGACGTCCTTTTGGGTGTGATTAAATGACATAATCCCCTCCTTCGTAGGTGGGACTAATGACGTCACCGGAAATCTTTAGGTTCCGGCGAAAGTTGAAAGGTCAGCTCAAAGGCCGGACGGTTAGGCATTTTTGTTATTGAATGTGGTTAGATTACTGGCACCCGTGTTTTGGCTACATAATCATAAAACTTCCTGATCGTTATTCTATCTCTCTCTTTCTATATGTCTCATTTCTTTATTATTCATTCTTTCTCTCTATCTTTGTCTACCACTGGTTCTCTCTGATTTCTTTTTCTCCCTTTTATATTTACGTTATTCCTACCTAATATTCTCCCAGCTATCATTATAAAATAAAAAGTAAGAAAGGTCACTTAAAATATCAAGATTAAGAAAAGTAATGATCTCGTGATAGACCTAGAAGAGAAAGAAGCTGATGTCAGGTGAAGGAAAATGTAGATTTGGGAAACAGAAGGAATGAAAAACTAACTGCATTTGTGATATTAATAATACATTAAACTTTTGTTCACATAAGGAAAAGGACACTTTCATCCTGATAAAGTATGTAATTGAATTATCAATATTAATTTAAAAATGTTAGTGAATTCTCTGTTTTCTTTATTGTACAGGATGCACTATAACATCTACATGTTCCCAAAATGAAGGATATTGTTCCAAGGGCCAGTGCAAGTAATGATGAGCAAATGCAAGGGTTGTGACGGACCTGGGTGCTGCTGCGTCCTCAAAAGGTTTGTTTATTTAGAATTCTCCACGTTAATCAAAGTGTACAAGAGTGCATCTTAACTGCTCTCTCTCTCTTGTCTCCACTGTCTCTCTCTGATTTCTTTCTCTCTTTCTCTCTCTCTCTCTCTCTCTCAGTTTTTAGATCTATTAGGCAAACAGCACAAATAAAAGCAAGAGAAGTAACTGAAAATATCAAGATTAAGAAAAGTAATGATCTCATGATAAACCTAGAAGAGAAAGAAACTAATTCAAGTGAAGGAAAATGTAGATATGGGAAACACAAGGAATAAAAACTAATTGCACTTAGGATAATAATAATATATTAAACTTTTGTTCATCTAAGGAAAGGGGCATTTTTATCCTAGTAAAGTATGTAATTGAATTATCAATATTGATTTAAAAACGTTAGTGAATTCTGTTTTCTTTATTGTACAGGATGCACTATAACATCTACATGTTTCCAAAATGGAGGATATTGTGCCAAGGGCCAGTGCGACAGTAATGATGAGCAAATGCAAGGGGGGTGTGACGGACCTGGGTGTAAATGCTGCGTCCCTCAAACAGGTTTGTTTATTTAGAATTCTTCACGGGTAATCAAAGTGTACGAAGAGTGTATCTTAACTGCTCTCTCTCTCTCTCTCTCTCTCTCTCTCTCTCTCTCTCTCTCTCTCTCTCTTAGATCTTTAGATCTAGGCTATTAGGCAAACAGCAAAAATATAAAGCAAGAGAAGTAACTGAAAATATCAAGATTAAGAAAAGTAATGATCTCATGATAAACCTAGAAGAGAAAGAAACTAATTCAAGTGAAGGAAAATGTAGATATGGGAAACACAAGGAATAAAAACTAATTGCACTTAGGATAATAATAATATATTAAACTTTTGTTCATCTAAGGAAAGAGGAATTTTTATCCTAGTAAAGTATGGAATTGAATGATCAATATTGATTTAGAAATGTTAGTGAATTCTCTGTTTTCTTTATTATACAGGATGCACTATAACATCTACATGTTCCCAAAATGGAGGATATTGTGCCAAGGGCCAGTGCAACAGTAATGATGAAGAGCAAATGCAAGGGGGGTGTGACGGACCTGGCTGTAAATGCTGTGTTCCTCAAACAGGTTTGTTTACTTAAAATTCTTGACGTGTTATCAAATAGTATGCGCAGAGTGCATGTCTCTCTCTCTCTCTCTCTCTCTCTCTCTCTCTCTCTCTCTCTCTCTCTCTCTCTCTCTCTCTCTCTCTCTCTCAGATTTTATATCTATTAGGCAAACAGCACAAATTGTAATGATGTAGTCACCATTTGTTATGATGTTCTTTTCTTATTGTTGTAATGTTATTCGAGTCCAAGGAGGATTAGGAAGACACAGTGCAGCTTTCTTACTTCATTAACACACTAATAAAATATACAGAATTTATACAAATTAAGTGAATCGAAGTATGAGCCTTTCTTTCATCAACAACCCACAACTGGTGAGGCTCACGACCTCTCTCCTCTGCTTCTCTTTCTTCTGTCTGCTATCTATCTGCTTCTCTCTCCCTTCAAACTTGCTTTTGAAGGTTCTTGAAAAAAAATGCCCATCCCATCAACAGGCAGGCAATACCTTCTCTCCCCGCCTTGTAAACGTCCTAAGTGGTTGGAGCTTATCTAACGACGTCCTTTGGGTGTGATTAAATGACATAATCCCCTCCTTCGTAGGTGGGACTAATGACGTCACCGGAAGTCTTTAGGTTCCGGCGAAAGTTGAAAGGTCAGCTCATAGGCAGGACGGTTAGGCATTTTTGTTATTGATTGTGGTTAGATTACTGGCACCCGTGTTTTGGCTACATAATCATAAAACTTCCTGATCATTATTCTCTCTCTCTCTTTCTCTATGTCTCATTTCTTTATTATTCATTCTTTCTCTCTATCTTTGTCTACCACTGGTTCTCCCTTCTTTTTCTCTGATTTTTTTATTCAACTCCCTTTTATATTTACTTAAAATTCAAGATTAAGAAAAATGATTCTCCCTAGAGCTATCATTATAAAATAAAAACAGTAAGAAAAAACTAACTCAAAGGTTACTTTAAATATTTCTGGTGATTAAATTCAAAAGTCAATGATCTCCAAAATAAGCTGTATAGACCCAGAAGAGAGAACCAGTAGTTAAGTCAGGTGAAGGAAAATGTAGATTTGGGAAACAGAAGGAATGAAAAACTAACTGCATTTGTGATATTAATAATACATTAAACTTTTGTTCACATAAGAAAAGGACACTTTCATCCTGATAAAGTATGTAATTGAATTATCAATATTAATTTAAAAATGTTAGTGAATTCTCTGTTTTCTTTATTGTACAGGATGCACTATAACATCTACATGTTCCCAAAATGGAGGATATTGTGCCAAGGGCCAGTGCGACAGTAATGATGAGCAAATGCAAGGGGGGTGTGACGGACCTGGGTGTAAATGCTGCGTCCCTCAAAAAGGTTTGTTTATTTAGAATTCTCCACGTGTAATCAAAGTGTACGAAGAGTGTATCTTAACTACTCTCTCTCTCTCTCTCTCTCTCTCTCTCTCTCTCTCTCTCTCTCTCTCTCTCTCTTCTCTCTCTCAGTTTTTAGATCTATTAGTTCAAACAGCACAAATAAAAAGCAAGAGAAGTAACTGAAAATATCAAGATTAAGAAAAGTAATGATCTCATGATAAACCTAGAAGAGAAAGAAACTAATTCAAGTGAAGGAAAATGTAGATATGGGAAACACAAGGAATAAAAACTAATTGCACTTAGGATAATAATAATATATTAAACTTTTGTTCATCTAAGGAAAGGGGCATTTTATCCTAGTAAAGTATGTAATTGAATTATCAATATTGATTTAAAAACGTTAGTGAATTCTGTTTTCTTTATTGTACAGGATGCACTATAACATCTACATGTTTCCAAAATGGAGGATATTGTGCCAAGGGCCAGTGCGACAGTAATGATGAGCAAATGCAAGGGGGGTGTGACGGACCTGGGTGTAAATGCTGCGTCCCTCAAACAGGTTTGTTTATTTAGAATTCTTCACGGGTAATCAAAGTGTACGAAGAGTGTATCTTAACTGCTCTCTCTCTCTCTCTCTCTCTCTCTCTCTCTCTCTCTCTCTCTCTCTCTCTCTCTCTCTCTCTCTCTCATTTTTCTAGATGTATTAGGCAAACAGCAAAAATATAAAGCAAGAGAAGTAACTGAAAATATCAAGATTAAGAAAAGTAATGATCTCATGATAAACCTAGAAGAGAAAGAAACTAATTCAAGTGAAGGAAAATGTAGATATGGGAAACACAAGGAATAAAAACTAATTGCACTTAGGATAATAATAATATATTAAACTTTTGTTCATCTAAGGAAAGAGGAATTTTTATCCTAGTAAAGTATGTAATTGAATGATCAATATTGATTTAAAAATGTTAGTGAATTCTCTGTTTTCTTTATTACACAGGATGCACTATAACATCTACATGTTCCCAAAATGGAGGATATTGTGCCAAGGGCCAGTGCAACAGTAATGATGAAGAGCAAATGCAAGGGGGGTGTGACGGACCTGGCTGTAAATGTTGTGTTCCTCAAACAGGTTCGTTTACTTAAAATTCTTGACGTGTTATCAAATAGTGTACGCAGAGTGCATGTCTCTCTCTCTCTCTCTCTCTCTCTCTCTCTCTCTCTCTCTCTCTCTCTCTCTCTCAGATTTTATATCTATTAGGCAAACAGCACAAATTGTAATGATGTAGTCACCATTTGTTATGATGTTCTTTTCTTATTGTTGTAATGTTATTCGAGTCCAAGGAGGATTAGGAAGACACAGTGCAGCTTTCTTACTTCATTAACACACTAATAAAATATACAGTATTTATACAAATTAAGTGAATCGAAGTATGAGCCTTTCTTTCATCTCAACCCACAACTGGTGAGGCTCACGACCTCTCTCCTCTGCTTCTCTTTCTTCTGTCTGCTATCTATCTGCTTCTCTCTCCCTTCAAACTTGCTTTTTGAAGGTTCTTGAAAGGAAAATGCCCATCCCATCAACAGGCAGGCAATACCTTCTCTCCCGCCTTGTAAACGTCCTAAGTGGTTGGAGCTTATCTAACGACGTCCTTTTGGGTGTGATTAAATGACATAATCCCCTCCTTCGTAGGTGGGACTAATGACGTCACCGGAAGTCTTTAGGTTCCGGCGAAAGTTGAAAGGTCAGCTCATAGGCAGGACGGTTAGGCATTTTTGTTATTGATTGTGGTTAGATTACTGGCACCCGTGTTTGGCTACATAATCATAAAACTTCCTGATCATTATTCTCTCTCTCTTTTCTCTATGTCTCATTTCTTTATTATTCATTCTTTCTCTCTATCTTTGTCTACCACTGGTTCTCTCTGATTTCTTTTTCTCCCTTTTATATTTACGTTATTCCTACCTAATATTCTCCCAGCTATCATTATAAAATAAAAAGTAAGAAAGGTCACTTAAAATATCAAGATTAAGAAAAGTAATGATCTCGTGATAGACCTAGAAGAGAAAGAAGCTAAGTCAGGTGAAGGAAAATGTAGATTTGGGAAACAGAAGGAATGAAAAACTAACTCCAAAGAGGAATTAGAGGAATTTATTTCTGGTGATAGAAATTCATTTCTCGTCATAATGTTAATAAATACTGTATTTGCTAAACCAGTTTCTTAGCCACGTAAAAATAAGTCTAATCCTTCAGGCCAGCCCTAGGAGAGCTGTTAACCAGCTCAGTGGTCTGGTTAAACTAAGATATACTTAACTGCATTTGTGATATTAATAATACATTAAACTTTTGTTCACATAAGGAAAAGGACACTTTCATCCTGATAAAGTATGTAATTGAATTATCAATATTAATTTAAAAATGTTAGTGAATTCTCTGTTTTCTTTATTGTACAGGATGCACTATAACATCTACATGTTCCCAAAATGGAGGATATTGTGCCAAGGGCCAGTGCGACAGTAATGATGAGCAAATGCAAGGGGGTGTGACGGACCTGGGTGTAAATGCTGTCCCTCAAACAGGTTTGTTTATTTAGAATTCTCCACGTGTAATCAAAGTACAAAGTGTATTATCTCTAAGAGTCTATCTCTCTCTCTCTCTCTCTCTCTCTCTCTCTCTCTCTTTTTAGATCTATTAGGCAAACAGCACAAATAGAAAGCAAGAGAAGTAACTGAAAATATCAAGATTAAGAAAAGTAATGATCTCATGATAAACCTAGAAGAGAAAGAAACTAATTCAAGTGAAGGAAAATGTAGATATGGGAAACACAAGGAATAAAAACTAATTGCACTTAGGATAATAATAATATATTAAACTTTTGTTCATCTAAGGAAAGGGCATTTTTATCCTAGTAAAGTATGTAATTGAATTATCAATATTGATTTAAAAACGTTAGTGAATTCTGTTTTCTTTATTGTACAGGATGCACTATAACATCTACATGTTTCCAAAATGGAGGATATTGTGCCAAGGGCCAGTGCAACAGTAATGATGAGCAAATGCAAGGGGGTGTGACGGACCTGGGTGTAAATGCTGCGTCCTCAAACAGGTTTGTTTATTTAGAATTCTTTACGTGTAATCAAAGTGTACGAAGAGTGTATCTTAACTGCTCTCTCTCTCTCTCTCTCTCTCTCTCTCTCTCTCTCTCTCTCTCTCTCTCTCTCTCTCTCTCTCTCTCTCTCTCTCTCTCAGTTTTTAGATCTATTAGGCAAACAGCAAAAATATAAAGCAAGAGAAGTAACTGAAAATATCAAGATTAAGAAAAGTAATGATCTCATGATAAACCTAGAAGAGAAAGAAACTAATTCAAGTGAAGGAAAATGTAGATATGGGAAACACAAGGAATAAAAACTAATTGCACTTAGGATAATAATAATATATTAAACTTTTGTTCATCTAAGGAAAGAGGAATTTTTATCCTAGTAAAGTATGTAATTGAATGATCAATATTGATTTAGAAATGTTAGTGAATTCTCTGTTTTCTTTATTATACAGGATGCACTATAACATCTACATGTTCCCAAAATGGAGGATATTGTGCCAAGGGCCAGTGCAACAGTAATGATGAAGAGCAAATGCAAGGGGGGTGTGACGGACCTGGCTGTAAATGCTGTGTTCCTCAAACAGGTTTGTTTACTTAAAATTCTTGACGTGTTATCAAATAATATGCGCAGAGTACATGTCTCTCTCTCTCTCTCTCTCTCTCTCTCTCTCTCTCTCTCTCTCTCTCTCTCTCTCTCTCTCTCTCTCTCTCTCTCTCAGATTTTATATCTATTAGGCAAACAGCACAAATTGTAATGATGTAGTCACCATTTGTTATGATGTTCTTTTCTTATTGTTGTAATGTTATTCGAGTCCAAGGAGGATTAGGAAGACACAGTGCAGCTTTCTTACTTCATTAACACACTAATAAAATATACAGTATTTATACAAATTAAGTGAATCGAAGTATGAGCCTTTCTTTCATCTCAACCCACAACTGGTGAGGCTCACGACCTCTCTCCTCTGCTTCTCTTTCTTCTGTCTGCTATCTATCTGCTTCTCTCTCCTTCAAACTTGCTTTTTGAAGGTTCTTGAAAGGAAAATGCCCATCCCATCAACAGGCAGGCAATACCTTCTCTCCCGCCTTGTAAACGTCCTAAGTGGTTGGAGCTTATCTAACGACGTCCTTTTGGGTGTGATTAAATGACATAATCCCTCCTTCGTAGGTGGGACTAATGACGTCACCGGAAGTCTTTAGGTTCCGGCGAAAATTGAAAGGTCAGCTCATAGGCAGGACGGTTAGGCATTTTTGTTATTGATTGTGGTTAGATTACTGGCACCCGTGTTTTGGCTACATAATCATAAAACTTCCTGATCATTATTCTCTCTCTCTCTTTCTCTATGTCTCATTTCTTTATTATTCATTCTTTCTCTCTATCTTTGTCTACCACTGGTTCTCTCTGATTTCTTTTTCTCCCTTTTATATTTACGTTATTCCTACCTAATATTCTCCCAGCTATCATTATAAAATAAAAAGTAAGAAAGGTCACTTAAAATATCAAGATTAAGAAAAGTAATGATCTCGTGATAGACCTAGAAGAGAAAGAAGCTAAGTCAGGTGAAGGAAAATGTAGATTTGGGAAACAGAAGGAATGAAAAACTAACTCCAAAGAGGAATTAGAGGAATTTATTTCTGGTGATAGAAATTCATTTCTCGTCATAATGTGGTTCGGATTCCACAATAAGCTGTAGGTCCCGTTGCTAGGTAACCAGTAGGTTCTTAGCCACGTAAAAATAAGTCTAATCCTTCGGGCCAGCCCTAGGAGAGCTGTTAACCAGCTCAGTGGTCTGGTTAAACTAAGATATACTTAACTTAACTGCATTTGTGATATTAATAATACATTAAACTTTTGTTCACATAAGGAAAAGGACACTTTCATCCTGATAAAGTATGTAATTGAATTATCAATATTAATTTAAAAATGTTAGTGAATTCTCTGTTTTCTTTATTGTACAGGATGCACTATAACATCTACATGTTCCCAAAATGGAGGATATTGTGCCAAGGGCCAGTGCAACAATAATGATGAGCAAATGCAAGGGGGGTGTGACGGACCTGGGTGTAAATGCTGCGTCCCTCAAACAGGTTTGTTTATTTAGAATTCTTCACGTGTAATCAAAGTGTACAAAGAGTGTATCTTAACTGCTCTCTCTCTCTCTCTCTCTCTCTCTCTCTCTCTCTCTCTCTCTCTCTCTCTCTCTCTCTCTCTCTCTCTCTCTCTCTCTCTCTCTCTCTCTCTCTCTCTCAGTTTTTAGATCTATTAGGCAAACAGCACAAATAAAAAGCAAGAGAAGTAACTGAAAATATCAAGATTAAGAAAAGTAATGATCTCATGATAAACCTAGAAGAGAAAGAAACTAATTCAAGTGAAGGAAAATGTAGATATGGGAAACACAAGGAATAAAAACTAATTGCACTTAGGATAATAATAATATATTAAACTTTTGTTCATCTAAGGAAAGGGGCATTTTTATCCTAGTAAAGTATGTAATTGAATTATCAATATTGATTTAAAAACGTTAGTGAATTCTGTTTTCTTTATTGTACAGGATGCACTATAACATCTACATGTTCCCAAAATGGAGGATATTGTGCCAAGGGCCAGTGCGACAGTAATGATGAGCAAATGCAAGGGGGGTGTGACGGACCTGGGTGTAAATGCTGCGTCCCTCAAACAGGTTTGTTTATTTAGAATTCTTCACGGGTAATCAAAGTGTACGAAGAGTGTATCTTAACTGCTCTCTCTCTCTCTCTCTCTCTCTCTCTCTCTCTCTCTCTCTCTCTCTCTCTCTCTCTCTCTCTCTCTCTCTCTCTCTCAGTTTTTAGATCTATTAGGCAAACAGCACAAATAAAAAGCAAGAGAAGTAACTGAAAATATCAAGATGAAGAAAAGTAATGATCTCATGATAAACCTAGAAGAGAAAGAAACTAATTCAAGTGAAGGAAAATGTAGATATGGGAAACACAAGGAATAAAAACTAATTGCACTTAGGATAATAATAATATATTAAACTTTTGTTCATCTAAGGAAAGGGGAATTTTTATCTTAGTAAAGTATGTAATTGAATGATCAATATTGATTTAGAAATGTTAGTGAATTCTCTGTTTTCTTTATTATACAGGATGCACTATAACATCTACATGTTCCCAAAATGGAGGATATTGTGCCAAGGGCCAGTGCAACAGTAATGATGAAGAGCAAATGCAAGGGGGGTGTGACGGACCTGGCTGTAAATGCTGTGTTCCTCAAACAGGTTTGTTTACTTAAAATTCTTGATGTGTTATCAAATAGTATGCGCAGAGTGCATGTCTCTCTCTCTCTCTCTCTCTCTCTCTCTCTCTCTCAGATTTTATATCTATTAGGCAAACAGCACAAATTGTAATGATGTAGTCACCATTTGTTATGATGTTCTTTTCTTATTGTTGTAATGTTATTCGAGTCCAAGGAGGATTAGGAAGACACAGTGCAGCTTTCTTACTTCATTAACACACTAATAAAATATACAGTATTTATACAAATTAAGTGAATCGAAGTATGAGCCTTTCTTTCATCTCAACCCACAACTGGTGAGGCTCACGACCTCTCTCCTCTGCTTCTCTTTCTTCTGTCTGCTATCTATCTGCTTCTCTCTCCCTTCAAACCGTTTTTTTGAAGGTTCTTGAGAGGAAAATGCCCATCCCATCAACAGGCAGGCAATACCTTCTCTCCCGCCTTGTAAACATCCTAAGTGGTTGGAGCTTATCTAACGACGTCCTTTTGGGTGTGATTAAATGACATAATCCCCTCCTTCGTAGGTGGGACTAATGACGTCACCAGAAGTCTTTAGGTTCCGGCGAAAGTTGAAAGGTCAGCTCACAGGCAGGACGGTTAGGCATTTTTGTTATTGATTGTGGTTAGATTACTGGCACCCGTGTTTTGGCTACATAATCATAAAACTTCCTGATCGTTATTCTCTCTCTCTCTTTCTCTATGTCTCATTTCTTTATTATTCATTCTTTCTCTCTATCTTTGTCTACCATTGGTTCTCTCTCATTTCTTTTTCTCCCTTTTATATTTACGTTATTCCTACCTAATATTCTCCCAGCTATCATTATAAAATAAAAAGTAAGAAAGGTCACTTAAAATATCAAGATTAAGAAAAGTAATGATCTCGTGATAGACCTAGAAGAGAAAGAAGCTAAGTCAGGTGAAGGAAAATGTAGATTTGGGAAACAGAAGGAATGAAAAACTAACTGCATTTGTGATATTAATAATACATTAAACTTTTGTTCACATAAGGAAAGGACACTTTCATCCTGATAAAGTATGTAATTGAATTATCAATATTAATTTAAAAATGTTAGTGAATTCTCTGTTTTCTTTATTGTACAGGATGCACTATAACATCTACATGTTCCCAAAATGGAGGATATTGTGCCAAGGGCCAGTGCGACAGTAATGATGAGCAAATGCAAGGGGGGTGTGACGGACCTGGGTGTAAATGCTGCGTCCCTCAAACAGGTTTGTTTATTTAGAATTCTTCACGTGTAATCAAAGTGTACAAAGAGTGTATCTTAACTGCTCTCTCTCTCTCTCTCTCTCTCTCTCTCTCTCTCTCTCTCTCTCTCTCTCTCTCTCTCTCTCTCTCTCTCTCTCTCAGTTTTTAGATCTATTAGGCAAACAGCACAAATAAAAAAAGCAAGACTTCAAGATTAAGAAAAGTAACGATCTCATGATAAACCTAGAAGAGAAAGAAACTAATTCAAGTGAAGGAAAATGTAGATATGGGAAACACAAGGAATAAAAACTAATTGCACTTAGGATAATAATAATATATTAAACTTTTGTTCATCTAAGGAAAGGGGCATTTTTATCCTAGTAAAGTATGTAATTGAATTATCAATATTGATTTAAAAACGTTAGTGTATTCTGTTTTCTTTATTGTACAGGATGCACTATAACATCTACATGTTCCCAAAATGGAGGATATTGTGCCAAGGGCCAGTGCAACAGTAATGATGAGCAAATGCAAGGGGGGTGTGACGGACCTGGGTGCAAATGCTGCGTCCCTCAAACAGGTTTGTTTATTTAGAATTCTTTACGTGTAATCAAAGTGTACGAAGAGCGTATCTTAACTGCTCTGCTCTCTCTCTCTCTCTCTCTCTCTCTCTCTCTCTCTCTCTCTCTCTCTCTCTCTCTCTCTCTCAGGTTTTAGATCTATTAGGCAAACAGCACAAATAAAAAACAAGAGAAGTAACTGAAAATATCAAGATGAAGAAAAGTAATGATCTCATGATAAACCTAGAAGAGAAAGAAACTAATTCAAGTGAAGGAAAATGTAGATATGGGAAACACAAGGAATAAAAACTAATTGCACTTAGGATAATAATAATATATTAAACTTTTGTTCATCTAAGGAAAGGGGAATTTTTATCCTAGTAAAGTATGTAATTGAATTATCAATGTTGATTTAAAAACGTTAGTGAATTCTGTTTTCTTTATTGTACAGGATGCACTATAACATCTACATGTTCCCAAAATGGAGGATATTGTGCCAGGGGCCAGTGCGACAGTAATGATGAGCAAATGCAAGGGGGTGTGACGGACCTGGGTGTAAATGCTGCGTCCCTCAAACAGGTTTGTTTATTTAAAATTCTTTTACGTGTAATCAAAGTGTACGAAGAGTGTACTTCAACAATAACTGCTCTCTGCTCTCTCTCTCTCTCTCTCTCTCTCTCTCTCTCTCTCTTAACTCTCTCTCTCTCAGTTTATAGCTACAGAAATAAAAAGCAAGAAGAAGTAACTTAAAATATCAAGATTAAGAAAAGTAATGATCTCATCATAAATCAAGATAAAAGTACCTCAAGATAAAGAAATAGATAGAACTTATGTGAAGGAAAATGTAGATATGGGAAACACAAAGAATAAAAAGTAACTAAAATTTTTGATGTGTAATCAAATACTGTACGCAGAGTGCATCTTTTTCTGCTCTCTCTTTCTCTCTCAGATTTTATATCTATTAGGCAAACAACACAAATTGTAATGATGTAGTCACCATTTGTTATGATGTTCTTTTCTTATTGTTGCAATGTTATTCGAGTCCAAGGAGGATTAGGAAGACACAGTGCAGCTTTCTTACTTCATTAACCCACTAATAAAATATACAGTATTTATAGAAATTAAGTGAATCGAAGTATGAGCCTTTCTTTCATTTCAACCCACAACTGGTGAGGCTCACGACCTCTCTCCTCTGCTTCTCTTTCCTCTATCTGCTTCTCTCTCCCTTCAAGCTTGCTTTTTGAAGGTTCTTGAAAGGAAATGCCCATCCTATCCCATGAATAGGTGGGCAATAGCTTCTCTCCCACCTTGTAAACGTCCTAAGTGGTTGGAGCTTATCTAATAACGTCCTTTTGTGTGTGATTAAATGACTTAATCCCCTCCTTCATAGGTGGGAAAATGATGTCACCGGAAGTCTTTAGGTTGCGGCGAAAGTTGAAAGGTCAGCTCACACATAGGACGGTTAGGCATTTTTGTTATTGATTGTGGTTAGATTACTGGCACCTGAGTTTTGGCTACATAATCATAAAACTTCCTGATCGTTATTCTCTCTCTCTCTCTGTCTCGTTTCTTTATTATTCATTCTCTCTCCCTCTCTCTCTGCCTCTTTCTTTGTCTACCACTAGTTCTCTCTCATTTCTTTTTCTCCCTTTTATATTTATTAACTAATATTCTCCCAGCTATCATTATAAAATAAAAAGTAAGAAAGGTCCCTTAAAATATCAAGATTAAGAAAAGTAATGATGTCGTGACAGACCTAGAAGAGAAAGAAGCTAATTCAAGTGAAGGAAAATGTAGATATGGGAAACAGAAGGAATGAAAAACTAACTGCATTTGGGATAATAATAATACATTTAACTTTTGTTCACCTACGGAAACGGGCATTTTTATCCTAGTAAAGTATGTAATTGAATTATCAATACTAATTTCAAAATGTTAGTGAATTCTCTGTTTTCTTTATTGTACAGGATGCACTATAACATCTACATGTTTCCAAAATGGAGGATATTGTGCCAAGGGCCAGTGCAACAGTAATGATGAAGAGCAAATGCAAGGGTGGTGTGACGGACCTGGGTGTAAATGCTGTGTCCCTCAAACAGGTTTGTTTATTTAAAATTTCTTACATGTCATCAAAGTGTACGAAGAATGCATCTTAACTGCTCTCTCTCTCTCTCTCTCTCTCTCTCTCTCTCTCTCTCTCTCTCTTCTCTCTCTCTTAGCAGTCAAACAGCACAAATAAAAGCAAGAGAAGTAACTTAAAATATCAAGATTAAGAAAAATAATGATCTCAAGATAAACCTAGAAGAGAAAGAAGCTGATTTAAGTGAAGGAAAATGTAGATATGGGAAACACTAAGAATAAAAACTAATTGCACTTAAGATAATAATAATAATAATACATTAAACTTTTGTTCACCTAAGGAAAGGGGCATTTTTATCCTAGTAAAGTATGTAATTGAATTATCAATATTTATTTAAAAATGTTAGTGAATTCTCTGTTTTCTTTATTGTACAGGATGCACTATAACATCTACATGTTCCCAAAATGGAGGATATTGTGCCAAGGGCCAGTGCAACAGTAATGATGAAGAGCAAATGCAAGGGGGGTGTGACGGACCTGGCTGTAAATGCTGTGTCCCTCAAACAGGTTCGTTTACTTATAATTCTTGACGTGTAATCAAATACTGTACGCAAAGTGCATCTTTTTCTGCTCTCTCTCTCTCTCTCTCTCTCTCTCTCTCTCTCTCTCTCTCTCTCTCTCTCTCTCTCTCTCTCTCTCTCTCTCTCTTTCTCTGTCAGATTTTATATCTATTAGGCAAACAGCACAAATTGTAATGATGTAGTCACCATTTGTTATGATGTTCTTTTCTCATTGTTGTAATGTTATTAGAGTCCAAGGAGGCTTAGGAAGACACAGTGCAGCTTTCTTACTTCATTAACACACTAATAAAATATATAGTATTTACACAAATTAAGTGAATCGAAGTGTGAGCCTTTCTTTCATCTCAACCCACAAGTGGTGAGGCTCACGACCTCTCTCCTCTGCTTCTCTTTCTTCTATCTGCTATCTATCTGCTTCTCTCTCCCTTCAAGCTTGCTTTTTGAAGGTTCTTGAGAGGAAAATGCCCATCCAATCAATGGGAGGGCAATACCTATTCTCCCGCCTTGTAAACGTCCTAAATGGTTGGAGCTTATCTAACGATGTCCTTTTGGGTGTGATTAAATGACTTAATCCCCTCCTTCTTAGGTGGGACTAATGACGTCACCGGAAGTCTTTAGGTTCCAGGGAAAGTTGAAAGGTCAGCTCACAGGTAGGACGGTTAGGCATTTTTGTTATTGATTGTGGTTAGATTACTGGCACCTGTGTTTTGGCTACATAATCATAAAACTTCCTGATCGTTATTCTTTCTCTCTGTCTCGTTTCTTTGTTATTCATTCTCTCTCCCTCTCTCTCTCTGTCTCTTTCTTTGTCTACCACTGGTTCTCTCTCATTTCTTTTTCTCCCTTTTATATTTATTAACTAATATTCTCCCAGCTATCATTATAAAATAAAAAGTAAGAAAGGTCACTTAAAATATCAAGATTAAGAAAAGTAATGATCTCGTGACAGACCTAGAAGAGAAAGAACTAATTCAAGTGAAGGAAAATGTAGATATGGGAAACAGAAGGAATGAAAAAACTAACTGTACTTGGGATAATAATAATACATTAAACTTTTGTTCATCTACGGAAAAGGGCATTTTTATCCTAGTAAAGTATGTAATTGAATTATCAATACTGATTTAAAAATGTTAGTGAATTCTCTGTTTTCTTTATTGTGCAGGATGCACTATAACATCTATATGTTTCCAAAATGGAGGATATTGTGCCAAGGGCCAGTGCAACAGTAATGATGAAGAGCAAATGCAAGGGTGGTGTGACGGACCTGGGTGTAAATGCTGTGTCCCTCAAACAGGTTTGTTGATTTAAAATTCCTTTACGTGTCATCAAAGCGTACATGAAGACTGTATCTTAACTGCTCTCTCTCTCTCTCTGTCATCTCTCTCTCCTATCTTAACATCAAAGCGTACGAAGACTATCTTAACTGCTCTCTCTCTCTCTCTCTCTCTCTCTCTCTCTCTCTCTCTCTCTCTCTCTCTCTCTCTCTCTCTCTCTCTCAGTTTTTAGATCTATTAGGCAAACAGCACAAATGGAAAACAAGAGAAGTAACTTAAAATATCAAGATTAAGAAAAGTAATGATCTCATGATAAACCTAGAAGAGAAAGAAGCTGATTCAAGTGAAGGAAAATGTAGATATGGGAAACACAAGGAATAAAAACTAACTCACTTGGGATATTAATAATAATACATTAAACTTTTATTCACCTAAGGAAAGGGGCATTTTTATCCTAGTAAAGTATGTAATTGAATTATCAATACTGATTTCAAAATGTTAGTGAATTATCTGTTTTCTTTATTGTGCAGGATGCACTATAACATCTATATGTTTCCAAAATGGAGGATATTGTGCCAAGGGCCAGTGCAACAGTAATGATGAAGAGCAAATGCAAGGGTGGTGTGACGGACCTGGGTGTAAATGCTGTGTCCCTCAAACAGGTTTGTTTATTTAAAATTCGTTACGTGTCATCAAAGCGTAACAAGAGCGTATCTTAACTGCTCTCTCTCTCTCTCTCTCTCTCTCTCTCTCTCTCTCTCTCTCTCTCTCTCTCTCTCTCTCTCTCTCTCTCAGTTTACATCTATTAGGCAAACAGCAGAAATAAAAAGCAAGAGAAGTAACTTAAAATATCAAGATTAAGAAAAGTAATGATCTCATGATAAACCTAGACGAGAAAGAACTAATTCAAGTGAAGGAAAATGTAGATATGGGAAACACAAGCAATAAAATCTAACTCACTTGGGATAATAATAATAATACATTAAACTTTTATTCACCTAAGGAAAGGGGAATTTTTATCCTAGTAAATTATGTAATTGAATTATCAATATTGATTTAAAAACATTGGTGAATTCTCTGTTTTCTTTATTGTACAGGATGCACTATAACATCTACATGTTCCCAAAATGGAGGATATTGTGCCAAGGGCCAGTGCAACAGTAATGATGAAGAGCAAATGCAAGGGGGGTGTGACGGACCTGGGTGTAAATGTTGTGTCCCTCAAACAGGTTTGTTTATTTAAAATTCCTAACGTGTCATCAAAGTGTACGAAGATTGTATCTTAACTGCTCTCTCTCTCTCTCTCTCTCTCTCTCTCTCTCTCTCTCTCTCTCTCTCTCTCTCTCTCTCTCTCTCTCTCTCTCTCTCTCTTTTAGATCTATTAAGCAAAAAGCACAAATAAAAAGCAGGAGAAGTAACTTAAAATACCAACATTAAGAAAAGTAATGATCTCATGATAAATCAAGATTAAGAAAAGTATGATCTCATGATAAACCTAGAAGAGAAAGAAGCTGATTCAAGTGAAGGAAAATGTAGATATGGGAAACACAAGGAATAAAAACTAACTAAAATTTTTGATGTGTAATCAAATACTGTATGCAGAGTGCATCTTTTTCTGCTCTCTCTCTCTCTCTCTCTCTCTCTCTCTCTCTCTCTCTCTCTCTCTCTCTCTCTCTCTCTCTCTCTCTCTCTCTCAGATTTTATATCTACTAGGCAAACAGCACAAATTGTAATGATGTAGTCTCCATTTGTTATGATGTTCTTTTCTTATTGTTGTAATGTTATTCGAGCCCAAGGAGGATTAGGAAGACACAGGGCAGCTTCCTTACTTCATTAACCCACTAATAAAATATACAGTATTTATAGAAATTAAGTGAATCGAAGTATGAGCCTTTCTTTCATTTCAACCCACAACTGGTGAGGCTCACGACCTCTCTCCTCTGCTTCTCTTTCTTCTATCTGCTTCTCTCTCCCTTCAAGCTTGCTTTTTGAAGGTTCTTGAAAGGAAATGCCCATCTTATCCCATGAATAGGTGGGCAATAGCTTCTCTCCCACCTTGTAAACGTCCTAAGTGGTTGGAGCTTATCTAATGACGTTCTTTTGTGTGTGATTAAATGACTTAATCCCCTCCTTCATAGGTGGGACTAATGATGTCACTGGAAGTCTTTAGGTTGCGGCGAAAGTTGAAAGGTCAGCTCACAGGTAGGATGGTTAGGCATTTTTGTTATTGATTGTGGTTAGATTTATGGCCCCTGTGTTTTGGCTACATAATCATAAAACTTCCTGATCGTTATTCTCTCTCTCTCTCTCTTTCCCTCTGTCTCGTTTCCTTATTATTCATTCTCTCTCCCTCTCCCTCTGTCTCTTTCTTTGTCTACCACTAGTTCTCTCTCATTTCTTTTTCTCCCTTTTATATTTATTAACTAATATTCTCCCAGCTATCATTATAAAATAAAAAGTAAGAAAGGTCACTTAAAATATCAAGATTAAGAAAAGTAATGATGTCGTGACAAACCTAGAAGAGAAAGAAGCTAATTCAAGTGAAGGAAAATGTAGATATGGGAAACAGAAGGAATGAAAAACTAACTGCATTTGGGATAATAATAATACATTTAACTTTTGTTCACCTACGGAAACGGGCATTTTTATCCTAGTAAAGTATGTAATTGAATTATCGATATTGATTTCAAAATGTTAGTGAATTCTCTGTTTTCTTTATTGTACAGGATGCACTATAACATCTTCATGTTTCCAAAATGGAGGATATTGTGCCAAGGGCCAGTGCAACAGTAATGATGAAGAGCAAATGCAAGGGTGGTGTGACGGACCTGGATGTAAATGCTGTGTCCCTCAAACAGGTTGTTTATTTAAAATTTCTTACATGTCATCAAAGTGTACGAAGAATGCATCTTAACTGCTCTCTCTCTCTCTCTCTCTCTCTCTCTCTCTCTCTCTCTCTCTCTCTCTCTCTCTCTCTCTCTCTATTAGGCAAACAGCACAAATAAAAAGCAAGAGAAGTAACTTAAAATATCAAGATTAAGAAAAATAATGATCTCATGATAAACCTAGAAGAGAAAGAAGCTGATTCAAGTGAAGGAAAATGTAGATATGGGAAACACTAGGAATAAAAACTAATTGCACTTAGGATAATAATAATAATACATTAAACTTTTGTTCACCTAAGGAAAGGGGCATTTTTATCATAGTAAAGTATGTAATTGAATTATCAACACTGATTTAAAAATGTTAGTGAATTCTCTGTTTTCTTTATTGTACAGGATGCACTATAACATCTACATGTTTCCAAAATGGAGGATATTGTGCCAAGGGCCAGTGCAACAGTAATGATGAAGAGCAAATGCAAGGGGGGTGTGACGGACCTGGCTGTAAATGCTGTGTCCCTCAAACAGGTTCGTTTACTTATAATTCTTGACGTGTAATCAAATACTGTACGCAGAGTGCATCTCTCTCTCTCTCTCTCTCTCTCTCTCTCTCTCTCTCTCTCTCTCTCTCTCTCTCTCTCTCTCTGTCAGATTTTATATCTATTAGGCAAACAGCACAAATTGTAATGATGTAGTCACCATTTGTTATGATGTTCTTTTCTCATTGTTGTAATGTTATTAGAGTCCAAGGAGGCTTAGGAAAACACTGTGCAGCTTTCTTACTTCATTAACACACTAATAAAATATACAGTATTTATACAAATTAAGTGAATCGAAGTATGAGCCTTTCTTTCATCTCAAATCACAACTGGTGAGGCTCACGACCTCTCTCCTCTGCTTCTCTTTCTTCTGTCTGCTATCTATCTGCTTCTCTCTCCCTTCAAACTTGCTTTTTGAAGGTTCTTGAGAGGAAAATGCCATCCAATCAATGGGAGGGCAATACCTTTTCTCCCGCCTTGTAAACGTCCTAAGTGGTTGGAGCTTATCTAACGATGTACTTTTGGGTGTGATTAAATGACTTAATCCCCTCCTTCATAGGTGGGACTAATGACGTCACCGGTCGTCTTTAGGTTCCAGGGAAAGGTGAAAGGTCAGCTCACAGGTAGGACGGTTAGGCATTTTTGTTATTGATTGTGGTTAGATTACTGGCACCTGTGTTTTGGCTACATAATCATAAAACTTCCTGATCGTTATTCTTTCTCTCTCTCTTTCTCTCTGTCTCGTTTCTTTGTTATTCATTCTCTCTCCTCTCTCTCTCTCTGTCTCTTTCTTTGTCTACCACTGGTTCTCTCTCATTTCTTTTTCTCCCTTTTATATTTATTAACTAATATTCTCCCAGCTATCATTATAAAATAAAAAGTAAGAAAGGTCACTTAAAATATCAAGATTAAGAAAAGTAATGATCTCGTGACAGACCTAGAAGAGAAAGAACTAATTCAAGTGAAGGAAAATGTAGATATGGGAAACAGAAGGAATGAAAAACTAACTGCACTTGGGATAATAATAATACATTAAACTTTTGTTCACCTACGGAAAAGGGCATTTTTATCCTAGTAAAGTATGTAATTGAATTATCAATACTGATTTAAAAATGTTAGTGAATTCTCTGTTTTCTTTATTGTACAGGATGCACTATAACATCTATATGTTTCCAAAATGGAGGATATTGTGCCAAGGGCCAGTGCAACAGTAATGATGAAGAGCAAATGCAAGGGTGGTGTGACGGACCTGGGTGTAAATGCTGTGTCCCTCAAACAGGTTTGTTGATTTAAAATTCCTTACGTGTCATCAAAGCGTACGAAGACTGTATCTTAACTGCTCTCTCTCTCTCTCTCTCTCTCTCTCTCTCTCTCTCTCTCTCTCTCTCTCTCTCTCTCTCTCTCTCTCTCTCAGTTTTTAGATCTATTAGGCAAACAGCACAAATGGAAAACAAGAGAAGTAACTTAAAATATCAAGATTAAGAAAAGTAATGATCTCATGATAAACCTAGAAGAGAAAGAAGCTGATTCAAGTGAAGGAAAATGTAGATATGGGAAACACAAGGAATAAAAACTAACTCACTTGGGATATTAATAATAATACATTAAACTTTTATTCACCTAAGGAAAGGGGCATTTTTATCCTAGTAAAGTATGTAATTGAACTATCAATATTGATTTAAAAACATTGGTGAATTCTCTGTTTTCTTTATTGTACAGGATGCACTATAACATCTACATGTTCCCAAAATGGAGGATATTGTGCCAAGGGCAACAGATGAAACACATAATGATGAAGGTGCAAATGCAAGGGGGGTTTGTTTATTTAAAATTCCTTACGTGTCATCAAAGTGGTGTATCTTAACTGCTCTCTCTCTCTCTCTCTCTCTCTCTCTCTCTCTCTCTCTCTCCTGGCTCTCTCTCTCTCTGGTGGTTTTATCTATTAGCTAAAAAGCAAAAGAAGTAACTTAAATTATCAAGATTAAGAAAAAATGATCATGATAAGTCAAGATTTGTTAATGATCTCATGATAAACCTAAAGAGAAAGAAGCTGATTGAAGTGAAGGAAAATTGATACATGTTTTTGATGTGTAATCAAATACTGTACGCAGAATGCATCTTTTTCTGCTCTCTCTCTCTCTCTCTCTCTCTCTCTCTCTCTCTCTCTCTCTCTCTCTCTCTCTCTCTTGTTTTAGATTTAATATCTATTAGGCAAACAGCACAAATTGTAATGATGTAGTCACCATTTGTTATGATGTTCTTTTCATTGTTGTAATGTTATTAGAGTCCAAGGAGGCTTAGGAAGACACAGTGCAGCTTTCTTACTTCATTAACACACTAATAAAATATACAGTATTTATACAAATTAAGTGAATCGAAGTGTGAGCCTTTCTTTCATCTCAACCCACAACTGATGAGGCTCACGACCTCTCTCCTCTGCTTCTCTTTCTTCTATCTGCTATCTATCTGCTTCTCTCTCCCTTCAAACTTGCTTTTTGAAGGTTCTTGAGAGGAAAATGCCCATCCCATCAATAGGCGGGCAATATCTTCTCTCCCGCCTCGTAAACGTCCTAAGTGGTTGGAGCTTATCTAACGACGTCCTTTTGTATGTGATTAAATGACTTAATCCCCTCCTTCGTAGGTGGGACTAATGACGTCACCGGAAGTCTTTAGGTTCCAGTGAAAGATGAAAGGTCAGCTCACAGGTAGGACGGTTAGGCATTTTTGTTATTGATTGTGGTTAGATTACTGGCACCCATGTTTTGGCTACATAATCATAACACTCCCTGATCGTCATTCTCTCTCTCTCTCTCTTTCTCTCTGTCTTGTTTCTTTATTATTCATTCTCTCTCTCTCTCTCTCTCTCTCTCCCACTGGTTCTCTCTCATTTCTTTTTCTCCTCTTTATATTTACGTTATTCCTAACTAATATTCTCCCAGGTATCATTACAAAATAAAAAGTAAGAAAAGTAATGATCTCGTGACAGACCTAGAAGAGAAAGAAGCTAATTCAAGTGAAGGAAAATGTAGATATGGGAAACAGAAGGAATGAAAAACTAACTGCATTTGGGATAATAATAATACATTTAACTTTTGTTCACCTAAGGAAAAGGGCATTTTCATCCTAGTTAAGTATGTAATTGAATCATCAATATTACTTAAAAAATGTTAGTGAATTCTCTGTTTTCTTTATTGTACAGGATGCACTATGACATCTTCATGTTCCCAAAATGGAGGATATTGTGCCAAGGGCCAGTGCAACAGTAATGATGAAGAGCAAATGGAAGGGGGGTGTGATGGACCCGGGTGTAAATGCTGTGTCCCCAAAAGAGGTTTGTTTGTTTGCAATATTTGTAAATGAGTAATCATATAGTACGAGGACTTCATCTTTTTTGGCCTCTCTCTCTCTCTCTCTCTCTCTCTCTCTCTCTCTCTCTCTCTCTCTCTCTCTCTCTTAAATCGAAGTGAAAAATTATTACTATTATTATTATTATTATTATTATTATTATTATAATATTTGGGAGGAGAACTTCTCTGTACACTGTAAATAATGGCTGTTTCTAAGGCATTCTAAAGCATAGTGTTTTTTCTATTGTTCTTACAATCTTTTTTTTATCAGCTTGCAGCTGGTATATCAAGGTTCCTAAGGGCATGTACAGTTTTTCTGTCGTCTTAGTTTTATTGCCTCTAACGTTTCGACACAAACTCTGGTGGTCATCAGGAAGAGTTCCAAAGATTAAATGAACTGACATGCTGCACAAGGGATATGACCACTACCAAACTGTCTCTCCTGCCACCTCCAAGAAGGGTCCATCCTTACATATTATATAGAAAAACATACCAAAAGACCTGAAAGAGAAGAGCTTGTAAAGAACACAAAGATTACAGACTGGGCAATAGACTGCCGATGCCTACGGCTTCTTGAGGTACTCCATATGTTGGAAAAAACCAAGTATTAACACAGTGAAAGAAACTGAATTTCACACCACCATCATCAGGAGAAATATAGGAAACCAGCCAGTGCCAAACATCAAGAGAGAGAGAGAGAGAGAGAGAGAGAGAGAGAGAGAGAGAGAGAGAGAGAGAGAGAGAGAGAGAGAGCACACTGGATGCCAGCGGCATGTCACCTGGGCAATCTATAATACAAGCCACACCAGCAGGGGGTACCTAAGCCAACACCCATCTCCAACCACAACACAACGCCTCCGAGACCAATTTTGTCATCAACCCACGACCAATCAAAATTCAATCCACACACAGCCTCTCAACTTTACAATCAAATGCAGCTGCAATCATCGCCTCCCCTTCCTTGTCGTCCTCATCGAGCAATAGGAGGTGCACTTCACCACAAAGGTGTATAGAAAACCCATGAACCTGCCTGTGTCTAAACGGTGAGAGTGAGTGCCAGAGAGATATAAACAATCTGCTATCAGTGCCCTCGTCAGAAGAGCTCTCTTGCACTGCTCCTTCTGGATGGACACACATGTAGAGCTGGAAACACACTGTCCAGGTTCTCATCAATAATGTGCATGCAAATCGGTATGTGGACACGTGCGTTAGAAGAGTTGTGGATAGATGGTACCATCGTCCCACCACCTCTGATGACATCAGACTCTTCTATATGGGAAGATTCCATAAGGGATATAAAGAGGACAAATGCACCCGCAAGTCCATCACTGAAGGCAACATCAGCCCATCTGACCCCAAGAGAGAGATCAGGCTCGTTACATTTTACAGAAATAGAAAAATCAGCAGCCTAGTGATGAAGAATAACTCAGCCCCCTCCATGCAGGATCCTTTGAAGAGAACCAACGTGGTCTACCGATACAAATGCCCTGTCCGTTTCCTTACAGTTGATCATGTCTAAAAAAATAAAAGCGTGGGCACCAAAATGTAAGGAAATGCTACAAAAAAAAATAAATTTTTTTATTTTTTGTAGCATTTCCTTCCACGTTTAGCACCAACGCTTTTCTTTTTGTAGACATAATAGATTGTAAGAAAATCCTGGTGTGTCTCAAAAAATAATTTTCTACTTTTTAGTGCATTTTAATGAAAGCGTGCTTTAACATTTTTTTTAGATTTTATCTTATACTTTTCAGTTTTGACAGAAATTGTAACTGATTTATGATTTTAACTAAAAAAAAAGTTGATGTGATATCCTGTCAATTCACAGGTTTGAAAAATCCGTAGAGCTATTAGCTTATTCTGCCGAGTAAAAGAAGGTATGAAAAATCCAAAGTTTCATACATATCCTGAGATACTGGGAGAGATCACTGTAGTGTCACTAGATTTCACTGCTGACCTACTGATCATGTAAGGCTGTACTGTCACCAGACTGAGTAGCCATGCAAAAGTTCCAGTCCATCGGACGAAAGGAACGGGTCAAAAATTGAATTACAAGTTTTGACCTAAACAGACAGCCACACAGACAGACCGAGAGACACAGAAGTCAAGTTAAATAAAAGCATGTAAAAACAACCCAGCAAACGTCTTTGAAGAGAAGTAGTGTCATCTATGAATTTACACACCTGGTGGAAAGATGCCACTACTCAAATATCGAGATGACTGCTACCAAACTCTCCAAGCATCTCTCCTGCCACCTTCAAGAACACAAAGATTATAGACAAGACATCACCCGCTGACACCTACGGCTTCTCAAGGAACTCCATATATAATGGATAAACCAAGTGTTAACATGGTAAATAAAACTGAACTTCTCCCCATTGTCATTAGGAGAAACAGAAAAAATCAGGCCAGAGAGCACTGGATGCCGTTAGCATATCACCAGGGTAATCTATAATACCAGCCACACCAACAGGGGGTACCCGAGAAAACACCCACTCCCAACTAACAATACAACACCTCTGGGACCAATTTCGTCACCAACCCGTGACCAATCAAATTAAGTCCACTAACCGAACTGCCAACTGTAAACCACCCGCTTACTATTTATACCAATTCATTCAGTCTTTGTAGTTCCTCAATGACCAGCAGAGCGTGTGTCGAAACGTTAGAGGTAATAAAACTAAGCCAAACGAAAAACTTAATATGTCTGTAGGAAACTTCATATCCCAATTACATGCTAATGAAAAGAAAATTTTAAGACGAATAGAGATGCCTCTATACTAACTGAATGCCAAAGAAACACCCATTACTTTCCATAATAATAATAATAATAATAATAATAATAATAATAATATAATAATAATAATAATAATAATAATAATAATAATTATTATTATTATTATTATTATTATTAACTCATAACTATTAATGAATTGTATATCTTCTTTTTGTCCAGAATGCACCAATAAGCGTATATGTTACCAAAATGGAGGATATTGTGCCAAAGGCCAGTGCAACAGTAATGATGAACAGGAAATTCCAGGGGGATGCGACGGACCTGGGTGTAAATGCTGTGTCCTTAAAACAGGTTTGTTTGTGATGTTTAATCAAATAGTGTATGCAGAGTTTTTCATTTTTGCTTTCTCTCTCTCTCTCTCTCTCTCTCTCTCTCTCTCTCTCTCTCTCTCTCTCTCTCTCTCTCTCTCTCTTTACTTATTCCTCCTAAGCAAACTGATAAAATAAAAAAGTAAGAAAAGTCACTAATAATATCAAGATTCCGAAAAGGACAGATGGCATGACAGACCTAGACAAGAAAAAAAAGCTGATGCACAAGGAAGAGAATGTAGAAATGGGGAATAGCAGTCTTTCATCCCACCACTACTAAAACAAGATGGTACATTGCTTAATGGCCCTAAGAAAAAGGATGACCTGCTTCATCGAGCTTCTGAAGCTAAGCAATCAGCTGAGGATGTCCCTCTCGCCCATACCTGTTATCCTGAACCTGTTCTTACAAAATTTTGCATTTCGCTCTAGGGACGATAAGAATACTCTTGATAATCTTGATAGCTGGGGTGAAGAAGATCCCGATGGGTTCTTCCTTTCGTTTTTTAAAAAATGTTTCTAGAGAGTTGCCTCCCAAGATTACTTGATTCTATAGATTTTTACGTCGAAATAGTTTTTTTGTTGATGAGCTCAAACTTGGTAATACAGTGCATATTCCAAAGAGTTGCTTATCTTCAGACTGCTGTAACTACAGGCCAATTTCTAGTCTCCCTGTGATTTCTTAATCTGCATATATTTTTTATATTTATTTATAACCTCTTTCATTTATCATTCTTTCGAATAACTAACCCATTCTTTGGTATTTCCTATTATCTTCTGTAACTTGTATCAAATGAACACCATATTCTTTGAAAGCTTAGATTTCAATTCGATGATCCCGTAGGCTTGTTCCATATGAATAGGGGTTTATCTTTTGAATAATAATAATAATAATAATAATAATAATAATAATAATAATAATAATAATAATAATAATAATAATAATAATAATAATAATTATTATTATTATTATTATTATTATTATTATTATTATTATTATTATTATATTATTATTATTAATATTATTATTATTAGGGAGGAGACCTTCTCTGAGGGCAGTGGCGTTGGCAATAATGCCCGTTTCCATGGTATTCAATTTGTATAGTCTTCTATACTCGTGTTTCAGTCTTCTTTTCATCAGCATGCAGCTAGTATATCAAGTTTCCTAATGACATATACAGTGTTTATGTTGTCACAGTTTTATTGCCTCTAACGTTTCAACACACGCTCTGGTGGTCATCAGGGAGAGTTGCAAAGATTAAATGAATTGACATGCTGTACAAGGGGATAATTTATTATAAAATTTATTATAAAAAAAAAAAGAAGAGGCGCCAGCTACTTCTTAAAAACTTCCAAGTCCCCCACAAACGTCTTTCAAGAGAAGCAGTGGCATCTACAAATTTACATACCAGGTGGAAAGATGCCACCACTCAAATCTTGTGATGACCACTACCAAACTCTCCAAATGTCTCTCCTGCCACCTTCAAGAAGGAGCCATCTTTACTAACAGACTGCCGACGAATGCAGCTTCTCGAGCCACTCCATATATTGGGAAAAAACCAAGTATTAACATGTTGAATGAAACTGAATTTTTTCCCATCATCATTAGATATCATCACCAGAGATAAAGAAGAAATCAGCTCAGAGAGCACTGGATGCCAGCAGCAAGTCACCTGGGTAATCTGTAATGCCAGCCAAACTAACAGCGGGTACCCGAGAAAACACCAACCTCCAACCAACAAGACAACACCTAGGGGATCGATTTTGTCACCAACCCGTCACGAATCAAAATTCAGTCCACTAACCAATCTGTAAAATACCCACTTGCTATATTTAACAATTCATTCAATCTTTGTAACTCCTCAATGAGCAGCTGAGCGCATGTCGAAACGTTAGAGGTAATAAAACTAAAACAAACGAAAAAGTTTACATGTTCATACAAAACTTGATATCCCAACTACTCGCTTATGAAAAGAAAATTGTAAGGCAAATAGAGATGACTCTATAAAAACTGAATACCGTAGAAAAAACCACTGCTTTCTATAATAATAAAAATAATAATAATAATAATAATAATAATAATAATAATAATAATAATAATAATTATTATTATTATTATTATTATTATTATTATTATTATTAACTCATAAATATTAATGAATTCCATAACTTCTTTATTATCCAGAATGCACCAAAAAACCTATATGTTCCGAAAATGGAGGATATTGTGCCAAAGGCCAGTGCAACAGTAATGATGAACAGCAAATTCCAGGGGGATGCGATGGACCTGGGTGTAAATGCTGTGTCCCTAAAACAGGTTTGTTTGTGATGGTTAATCAAATAGTGCATGCAGGGTTTTTCATTTTGCTCTCTCTCTCTCTCTCTCTCTCTCTCTCTCTCTCTCTCTCTCTCTCTCTCTCTCTCTCTCATTCCTCCTAAGCAAATTGATAAAATAAAAAAGCAAGGAAAGTCACTAAAACTATAAAGATTCCGAAAAGGATATATCGCATGACAGACCCAGACAAGAAAAAAAGAGAATGTAGAAATGGGGAATAGCACTCTTTCATCCCACCACTACTAAAACAAGATGGTAGACTGCTTAATGGCCCTAAGGAAAAGGATGACCTGCTTCATCGAGCTTTTGAAGCTAAGCAATCAGGTGAGGACGTCCCTCTCCCTCACTTGTTATCCTGAACCTGTTCTTACAAAATTTGCATTTCGCTCTGGGGATGTTAAGAATACTCTTGATAATCTCGATAGTTGCGGTGGTGAAGATCCTGATGGTCTCTTCCTTTTGTTTCTAAAAAATGTTTCCAATTTAGAATTCAGAGGCGGAAATTAGGAAGCTAACAATTAGTGAGTTGTCTCCCAAGATTAGCTGATTCTATAGATTTTTATGTTGACGTAGTTTTTCTGCTAATGAGCTCAAACTTGGTAATACAGTGCACATTCCAAAGAGTTGCTTATCTGCACTGCTGTAACTACAGGCCAACTTCGATTCTCCCTGTGATTTCTAAATCTGCATGTATTTTTATATATTTATCTATAACCTCTTTCATTTATCTTTCTTTCTAAAAACTAACCCATTCTTTTGGTATTTCCTATTATCCTCTGTAACTTTTTCAAATGAACACCATATTCTTTGAAAGCTTAGATTTCATTCGATGATCCCGTAGGCTTGTTCCATATGAATAGGGGTTTATTTTTTGAATAATAATAATAATAATAATAATAATAATAATAATAATAATAATAATAATAATAATAATAATTATAATAATAATAATAATAATAATTAATATGGTCCAGCTATTGGTTAAATAGCAAAACTCAGTAATGATGGAAAGAAATGAAAGAATAAATGACAATGGCGTAAATGGAACCTTTGGCAATAGAGGAGCTTCATCCGGCGGCAAGGTATACAACCTAATCGACGGGGAGGACGGTCAGGTACTTGGAGGTCGTCATCCAACAACCGGGCACCACAATGACAGTAACCAGCAACCAGAGACTGGAGCTACAGAGGCAAACCAGAAGAAGAAATGGACAAGTGAAGAAAATATGCAAATATGGAGATGCTGCATCAGAAGCAACCCGACAGAAAGAGGATACAGAAGAAGGCTGGTCAACATCTGGAATGAGAGGAAATAACACCCATCAAACAGAACAGAGGCTGGCAGAACAAGTAAGGAACATAAAGGAAAAGAACTGGCTCTCCACAACAGAAAGAGAGGAACTGGAAAGAGAAATGACACCCAGCAATGAAGAACAAGAAGACGAACAAAGAGACAATGACACAGAAAACTACAGGAATGATGAGCTACCAAACAACGACACACGAGGAAACATCGAAGATGTAACAGAGAGGTCGGAATGGGTGAAAGGACCAGACAATGGATGAAGCCAGATGCAGAAAGAAGAAAGATCCCCTCCATGAAAGCCTACAACACAAAGAAGCTAAGGGGAAAAACAAGTGACGTTAATGAAATAATGAGACTAATCCACACCACCAGTTTCACAGAAACAAACAACCTGGCATATGCAGGAGCAAGACTAGTAGTAGAACTCATGGGGATACAAACACAAACACCACCATCACAACCAACTCAACAGAAACCAAATCAGCAACCACATTTGGAAAAGGCGCCTCGAAAAACAAATCATGGCAATGAGATCTGACTTGAGTAAGCTGAAAGAGATGGCAGAAAAGAGACTAAGAAGCAAGAAAACAAGAGAGGAACTGAATGAGAAATACAAAGTACAGGAGAAGGGACTAAACAACACAATAGAAGATATAAAACAGAGGCTTAAAGCCAAAGCACATAAGATCCAACGATATATGAACAGAAATAAAGGATACCAACAGAACAAACTCTTTGGAACCAACCAAAAAAGACTACACAGCCAACTAAGAGGGGAAGACAACCACCAGGAAATTCCTGAACCCAAACCAAGTAAGAGACTCTGGGAAAACATATGGAGCAATCTGGTATCACACAACAAACATGCAACATGGCTCCAGGATATCAAGGCAGAAGAAATTGGGTGAATAAAACAAAGATTCAACGAGATCACAACAGACACAGTCAGACACCAACTAAAGAAAATGCCCAACTGGAAAGCCCCAAGTCCCGATGAAGAACATGGATACGGGCCCAAAAACTTCAAGGCCCTACACCCACGAACAGCAGAACAACTCCAGCATTGTATCACAAACCACCAAACACCCAAATGGATGACCACTGGGAGAACATCCTTAGTACAGAAAGACAAGAACAAGGGAAATATAACAAGTAACTACAGGCCTAAATCACCTGCTTACCAATAATGAGGAAGATACTAACAGGTATCATCAGTGAAAGGCTATACAACTACCTTGAGGATACAAACACCATCCCCCACCAAGAGAATGGCTGCAGAAGGAAGTGTAGGGGCACCAAAGACCAGGTCCTAATAGACAAAATGGTAATGAAGAATAGTAAGAGAAGGAGAACCAACCTAAGCATGGCATGGATTGACTACAAGAAAGCCATCGATATGATACCGCACGTGGCTAATAGAATGCCTGAAAATATATGGGGCAGAGGAAAACACCATCAGCTTCCTTAAAAAAACAATGCACAACTGGAATACAGTACTTGCAAGCTCTGGGATAAGACTAGCAGAGGTTAACATCAGGAGAGGGATCTTTCAAGGCGACTCACTGTCCCCACTACTCTTCGTAACATCCATGATTCCCATGACAAAAGTACAGCAGAAGATGGATGCTGGGTACCAACTCAAGAAAGGAGGCACAGAATTAACCATCTGATGTTCATGGACGACATCAAGCTGTATGGTAAGAGGATCAAGGAAATAGATACCCTACTCCAGACTGTAAGGATTGTATCTGGGGACATCGGGATGGAGTTTGGAATGGAAAAATGTGCCTGGGTCAACATACAAAAAGCAAAGTAACAAGGACTGAAGGGATAAAGCTACCAGATGGGAATAGCATCAAACACATAGATGAGACAGGATACAAATACCTGGGAATAATAGGAGAGGATATAAAACACTGAGAGGTGAAGGACACGATCAGGAAAGAATATATGCAGAGACTTACGGCGATACCCAAGTCAAAACTCAACGCTGACAACATGACGAAAGCCATAAACACATGGGCAGTACCAGTAATCAGATACAGTGCAGAAGTAGTGGGGTGGATGAAGGCTGAACTCCGCAGCATAAACCAGAAAACTAGAAAACATATGACAATACACAAAGCACTACACCCAAGAGCAAATACAGACAGACTATACATAACACGAAAGGAAGGGGGGAGAGGGGTACTAAGCATAGAGGACTGTGTCAACATCGAGAGCAAAGCACTGGGGCAATATCTAAAACCAGTGAAGACGAGTGGCTAAGGAGTGCATGGGAAGAAGGACTGATAAAAGTAGACGAAGACCCAGAAATATACAAAGACAGGAGAATGAAAAACAGAGCAGAGGAATGGCACAACAAACCAATGCATGGACAGTACAAGACAGACAAAAGAACTGGCCAGCGATGAAACATGGCAATGGCTACAGAGGGGAGAACTCAAGAAGGAAACAGAAGAATGTTAACAGCAGCAAAAGATCAGGCCCTACGAACCAGATATGTACAAAGAACAATAGACTGAAATAACACCTCATCCATATGCAGGAAGTGCAATATGAAAGACGAGACCATAAACCACATAGCAAGTGAATGTCTGGAGCTTGCACACAACCAGTACAAAAAGAGGCATGATTCAGTAGGAAAAGCCCTCCACTGGAGCCTGTGCAAGAAACACCAGCTAGCTTGCAGTAATAAGTGGTATGAACACCAACCTGAGGGAGTGATAGAAAACAATCAGGCAAAGATCCTCTGGGACTATGGTATCAGAACAGATAGGGTGATACATGCCAATAGACCAGACATGACAAAATCAAGAAGAAAGTATCACTCATTGATGTCACAATACCATGGGACACCAGAGTACAAGAGAAAGAAAAAGAAAAGATTGATAAGTTTCATCTTCTTTCGACCTTATTAATCCCACTGTATAGCAGGGTCGGCCGCTCGAGTCATCTTTCCATCTGGCTACACTCTTTTCCTTCACAGCTGTTTGAACCTCTTGATTCCGCCACCATGTTTCTCTTTCCTATTGCTGCTTAACATTTGTCCTCCCACACACCTCTGCTGCTGCTGGAACCACAATCCCTTTCATTTCATCCCATATCTCTTCAGGCAATTCTGACATTCCATTTACAGATCTCTCTTCTCTGGCTCTTTCCACTTTACTTCTGAACTCTCTTGCCTTCTCCCCCTTCAGCTTCCAAGTTTTGATCCTCCTATTCTGGCTGGGGCTTTTCTTTCCAGTGTTGCTTTCAACCTAAAATCTGCCACTGCCAGTTTAGGTTGAGCTACAACAGATTCATTTGGAATAACCTTACAATCCATAATGATTTTCTTGTCTTTCCTTCCTAACCAAAACATAATCAATTTGTGTCCCATTTTGTCCACTTTTGTATGTTACCAGATGACTTCTCGTTTTCTCAAACTGTACTCATGACTACCAGATTCATAGCTTCTGCTAATTCCAACAATCTATCACCTTCCTGGTTTCTTCTTCCAAAATCCTCCACGTATTCCTTCAAAGCCGTCAGAACTTTCACCTACATGGGCATTCATGCCCCCAGATAACACTAATAGTTCACTTCTTGGAACTCTTTCTATATATTCTTCTAATTTCCCTCTGAACTCCTCCTTCTCTTCACTACACCCTTGTTGAGGGGCATATGCCAAGATGATATGCCATACTCTCTTATCTCTCACAAACTTTAAGCCCATAAGCCTGTCACTGATATGGTGGACCTCTGTGACGTTCTCCTGCAGATCTGGATGGAGAATGATTCCAACCCCATTTCTCCTTGTATCTTCCCCTGTGTAGTAAACTTTATATCCTTCTCCAAACTTTCTTGCACTTTTCCCCCTTCCTTTTGGTCTCTTGTACACATACAATTATAATTTTCCTTCTATGCATGACATCAACCAAATACCTTCCCTATCCTGTGAGTCTACCAACATTAACCCAGCCAGTGGGGGACAAGCCAGTCCAACTTGCTGCTGGTCTCAAGCCCTGAAAATCGAAATAAAAAGGATATGGAATATGCCAGTGGAAATTGTACCCATTATCACAGGAACACTAGGCACGACCCCAAGATCCCTGAAAAGGAATCTGGAAAAACTACATGCCGAAGTAGCTCCAGGGCTCATGCAGAAAAGTGTGCTACTAGAAACAGCGCACATATTGAGAAAAGTGATGGACTCCTGAGAAGGCAGGACGCAACCCAGAACCCCACACTATAAAAACCACCCAGTCAAATAGGATGACTGTGATAGACCATACTACTACTACTACTACTACTACTTATAATAATAATAATAATAATAATAATAATAATAATAATAATAATAATAATAATTATTATTATTATTATTATTATATTATTATTAAGGAGGAGACCTCTGAGGGTAGTAGCGTTGACAATAATGGCTGTATCTATGGCATTTAAATTGTATACTCTTTTCTATTGGTCTTTCAACTTTCCTAGGAACGTATAGTTTTTCTGTTGTCATAGTTTTATTGCCTCTAACGTTTCGACAAACGCTCTGGTGGTCATCGGGGAGAGTTGCAAAGATTAAATGAATTGATATGTTGTACAAGGGGATAAGATTTAGTTTATAATTTATTATAAAAATAAGAAAACGAGCCAGCTATTTCTTAAAAAACTAAATAGTATGAAATAAAAAAAAAAAAAAACTTAAAACAAGCTTTTATTAAAACACAATAAAAAGTAACAAATAATTTTTTTGGGACACACCAGGATTTTCTTACAATTAATCATGTCTAATAAAAATAAAAGCGTGGGCACCAAACATGGAAGAAAATGCTACAAAAAAAATATTTAAAAACATTTTTTAGCATTTCCTTCCATGTTTGACGACCACAATTTTATTTTTGTAGACATGATTAGTTGCAAGAAAATACTGAGTAAAAGAACGTATGAAAAATCCAAAGAGTTTCATACATATCCTGAGATACAGGGTGAGGTCACTGTGGTGGCACTAGATTTCACTGCTTATCTACTGATCATGTAAGGTTGTACTGTCACCAGGATTGAGTAACCATGCAAAATTTCAAGTCCATCAGATGAAGGAACAGGGTGAAAATTGAATTACAAGTTTTGACCTAAACAGACAGACAGAGACAGACAGATGCATAAGTAAAGTTAAATAAAAACATGTAAAAACTTCCTAGAACCCCAGAAACGTCTTTAAAGAGAAGTAGTGTCATATACGAATTTACATACCCGGTGGAAGGATGCCACCACTTAAATATTGTGATGACCGCTATCAAACTCTCCAAGCATCTCTACTGCCACCTTCAAGAAGGAGCCATCTTTACTAAGAGACTGCCGACACCTACGGCTTCTTGAAGCACTCCATATATTGGACAAAAACAAGCATTAACATGGTGAATAAAACTGAATTTCTCCCCATTCTCATTACGAGAAATAGAAAAAAAATCAGGTCAGAATTGGATGCCGATGGCATATCACCTGGGTAATCTATAATACCAGCCAAACCAACAGCAGGTACCCAAGAAAACATCCACCTCCAACCAGCAATACAACGCCTCCGGGATTGATTTCGCCACCAGCCCCCGACCAATCAAAATTAAGTCCACTAACCAATCTGCCAACTATAAACCACCCGCTTGCTATCTATACCAATTCAATTCAATCTTTATGACTCCTCAATGACCACCAGAGCGCATGTCGAAACGTTAGAGGTAATAAAACTAAGACAAACGAAAAACTTTACATGTCTATAGAAAACTTGATATCCCAGCTACACGATAATGAAAAGAAAATTGTAAGACGAATAGAGATGACTTTATACAAACTGAATGCAGTAAAAACACCCATTACTTTCCATAATAATAATAATAATAATAATAATAATAATAATAATAATAATAATAATTATTATTATTATTATTATTATTATTATTATTATTATTATTATTATTATTATTATTATTATTAACTCATAACTACTAATGAATTCTATATCTTCTTCATTGTCCAGAATGCATCAGTAAGCCTGTATGTTTCCAAAATGGAGGATATTGTTCCATGCGCCAGTGCAACAGTAATTATGAACAGCAAATTCCCGGGGGATGCGACGGACCTGGATGTAATTGCTGTGTCCATAAAAGAGGTTTGTTTGTGCATTTGCAATATTTGTAGATGAGTAGCCACATATTTTACAAAGAATTTCTCTCTCTCTCTCTCTCTCTCTCTCTGTCTGTGTGTGTGTCTGTGTGTAAGCACGGTGAGGAAATTAAAAAGGAAAGAAAATCACAAAGAAATCAAGATTAATAAAATGAAGAATGTCGCGAAAGACCTAAATAACAAAGATGCTGATGCAAGCAAGAATGTAACTATGGGAAACGGCAAGGAAAAAAAATCTCCTTGCAGTTGGGATAATGGTAATTAACACTGGTTAAGCAGAACTGAGTGTTGTTATTCTAGTAAATTATGCATGCCAATAACTCATGAGTGTTAGTGAATTCTAAGTCTTCTTTGTTGTACAGGATGCACCATAACAGCTTCATGTTCCCAATATGGAGGGTATTGTTCCACGAGCCAGTGCAATAATAATGATGAAGAGCAAATTCCGGGGGGATGCGACGGACCTGGGTGTAAATGTTGTGTCCCTACAACAGGTTTGTTTGTGATGTTTAATCAAATAGTGTATGCAGTTTTTCTTCTTTGCGCTCTCTCTCTCTCTCTCTCTCTCTCTCTCTCTCTCTCTCTCTCTCTCTCTCTCTCTCTCTCTCTTCCTTCCTCCTAAGCAAATTGATAAAATAAAAAGCAAGAAAAGTCACTAAAACTATCAAGATTCCAAAAAGGATATACCGCATGACAGACCTAGAAAAGAAAAAAAAGAGAATGTAGAAATGGGGAATAGCAGTCTTCTATCCCACCACTACTAAAACAAGATGGTAGACTGCTTAATGGCCCTAAGGAAAAGGATGACCTGCTTCATCGAGCTTTTGAAGCTAAGCAATCAGCTGAGAACATCTCTCTCCTCACTTCTTATCCTGAACCTATTCTTACAAAATTTGCATTTCGCTCTGGGGATGTTAAGAATACTCTTGATAATCTTGATAGTTGCGGTGGTGAAGATCTTGATGGTTTTATATTTTTGTTTTTAAAAAATGTTTCTAGTGAGTTGTCTCCCAAGATTAGTTGATTCTATAGATTTTTATGTCGACGTAGTTTTTTTTTCCTGATGAGCTCAAACTTGGTAATAAAGTGCTTATTTCAAAGAGTGGCTTATCTGCACTGCGGTAACTACAGGCCAATTTCGATTCTCCCTGTGATTTCTAAACCTGCATATATTTATTTATTACATTTTTAACTCATCTTTCTTTCTAATAACTAACCACTGCTGTAACTACAGGCCAATTTCGATTCTCCCTGTGATTTCTAAATCTGCTTATATTTTTATATATTTATTTATTACATTTTTCATTCATCTTTCTTTCTAATAACTAACCCATTCTTTTGGTATTTCCTATTATCTTCTGTAACTTGTAGCATATGAACACCATATTCCTTGAAAGCTTAGATTTCAATTCGATGATCCCATAGGCTTGTTCCATATGAATAGGGTTTATCTTTTGAATAATAATAATAATAATAATAATAATAATAATAATAATAATAATAATAATAATAATAATAATAATAATAATAATTATTATTTATTATTATTATTATTATTATTATTATTATTATTATTATTATTAGGAGGAGACCTTCTCTGAGGGCAGCAGCATTGACAGTAATGGCTGTTTCTATGGCATTCACTTTGTATAGAGTCTTCTCTATTCGTTTTTCAATGTTCTTTTCATCAGCGTGTAGCTGGTATATCAAGTTTCCTATGGACATATACAGTTTTCTGTTGTCTTAGTTTTATTGCCTCTAACGTTTCAACACACGCTCTGGTGGTCATCAGGGAGAGTTACAAAGATTAAATGAATTACTGATATGCTGTACAAGGGGATAAGATTTATTTTATTATTTATTTATTATAAAAATACGAAAACAAGCCAGCTACTTCTTTCAAACATAAAAAGTATAAAATAAGAAACAAAAAATTGTTTTTAAACAATCTTATACTAAATTCAATAGAAATTAAAAAATAATTTTTGGGGACATACTAGGATTTTCTTACAATTAATCATATCTACTTAGTAGAGAAGACTAATTGTAAGAAAATCCTGGTGTCTCAAAAAATTATTTTTTACTTTTCAGTGCATTGTCATAGAAGCTTGCTTTCTTTTTAGAATATTTTTATTTTATACTTTTTAGTTTTGACAGAAATTGTAACTGATTTATGATTGTAACTAAAAAAAATTTATTGTGATATCCTGTCAAGCCACAGAAAGTTTGAAAAATCCGTAGAGTTATTAACTTATTCTACTAAGTAAAAAAAGGTATGAAAAATCCAAAGAGTTCCATACATATCCTGAGATACAGGGTGAGGTCACTGTAGTGTCACTAGATTTCACTGCTGACCTACTGATCATGTAAGGTTGTACTGTCACCAGGATTGAGTAACCATGCACAATTTCCAGTCCATCGGATGAAGTGAACAGGTTGAAAATTGAATTACAAGTTTTGACCTAAACAGACAGACAAACAGATGCAGAAGTCAAGTTAAATGAAAGCATGTGAAAACAACCCAGCGCCCCCAGAAACGTCTTTGAAGAGAACCCGCCGACACCTACGGCTTCTCGAGGAACTCCATATACTGGAAAAAACCAAGTATTAACATGGTGATAAAACTGAATTTCTCCCCATTATCATTAGGAGAAATAGGAAAAAATCAGGTCAGAGAGCACTGGATGCCGGTGGCATACCAACTAGGTAATCTATAATACCAGCCAACAGGGAGTACCCAAGAAAACATCCACCTCCAACCAACATCGTGTCCAAGACCGATTTCGTCACCAACCCGTGACCAATCAAAATTAAGTCCACTAACCGATCTGCCAACTGTAAACCACCCGCTTGCTATTTATACCAATTCTTTCAATCTTTGTAACTCCTCAATGGCCAGCAGAGCGTGTGGCTAAACGTTAGCGAGAGAAATAAAACTACGACAAACGAAAAACTTTACATGTCCGTAGGAAACTTGATATCCCAGCTAAACACGCTAATGAAAAGAAAACTTTAAGATGAATAGAGATGACTCTATACAAACCGAATGGCGTAAACTACGACAAACGAACACCCATTACTTTCTAAAATAATAATAATAATAATAATAATAATAAACCGAATAATAATAATAATAATAATAATAATAATAATAATAATAATAATAATAATATTATTATTATTATTATTATTATTATTTTTATTATTATCATTATTGTTATTATTATTATTATTACCTGATGACTACTAATGAATTGCATATCTTCTTCACCGTCCAGAATGCACCAGTAAGCCTATATGTTTCCAAAATGGAGGATATTGTTCCATGAGCCCGTGCAACAGTAATGATGAACAGCAAATTCCAGGGGGATGCGACGAACCTGGATGTTATTGCTGTGTCCCTAAAACAGGTTTGTTTGAATATTTGCAATATCTGTAGATGGGTAACCATACTTTACAAAGAATTTCTCTCTCTCTCTCTCAAAGAATCTCTCTCTCTCTCTCTCTCTCTCTCTCCTCCTAAAACAAATTGATAAAATAAAAAGCAAGAAAGTCACTAAAAATATCAAGATTCCTAAAAGGATATATCGCATGACAGACCTAGACAAGAAAGAAAGAGAATGTAGAAATGGGGAATAGCAGTCTTTCATCCCACCACTACTAAAACAAGATGGTAGACTGCTTAATGGCCCTAAGGAAAAGGATGACCTGCTTCATCGAGCTTTTGAAGCTAAGCAATCAGCTGAGAACATCTCTCTCCCTCACTTCTTATCCTGAACCTATTCTTACAAAATTTGCATTTCGCTCTGGGGATGTTAAGAATACTCTTGATAATCTTGATAGTTGCGGTGGTGAAGATCTTGATGGTTTTATATTTTTGTTTTTAAAAATGTTTCTAGTGAGTTGTCTCCCAAGATTAGTTGATTCTATAGATTTTTATGTCGACGTAGTTTTTTTTCCTGATGAGCTCAAACTTGGTAATAAAGTGCTTATTTCAAAGAGTGGCTTATCTGCACTGCAACTACAGGCCAATTTCGATTCTCCCTGTGATTTCTAAACCTGCATATATTTATTTATTACATTTTGAGAACATCTTTCTTTCTAATAACTAACCACTGCTGTAACTACAGGCCAATTTCGATTCTCCCTGTGATTTCTAAATCTGCTTATATTTTTATATATTTATTTATTACATTTTTCATTCATCTTTCTGTCTAATAACTAACCCATTCTTTTGGTATTTCCTATTATCTTCTGTAACTTGTAGCATATGAACACCATATTCCTTGAAAGCTTAGATTTCAATTCGATGATCCCATAGGCTTGTTCCATATGAATAGGGGTTTACCTTTTGAATAATAATAATAATAATAATAATAATAATAATAATAATAATAATAATAATAATAATAATAATTATTATTATTATTATTATTATTATTATTATTATTATTATTATTATTATTATTATTATTATTATTATTATTAGGGAGTAGACCTTCTCTGAGGGCAGCAGCATTGACAGTAATGGCTGTTCCTATGGCATTCACTTTGTATAGTCTTCTCTATTCGTCTTTCAATGTTCTTTTCATCAGCGTGTAACTGGTATATCAAGTTTCCTATGGACATATACAGTTTTCTGTTGTCTTAGTTTTATTGCCTCTAACGTTTCAACACACGCTCTGGTGGTCATCAGGGAGAGTTACAAAGATTAAATGAATTACTGATATGCTGTACAAGGGGATAAAATTTATTTTATTATTTATTTATTATAAAAATACGAAAACAAGCCAGCTACTTCCTTCAAACATAAAAAGTATAAAATAAGAAACAAAAGAATTTTTTTAAACAATATTTTACTAAAATTCAATAGAAATTAAAAATAATTTTTGGGACATACTAGATTTTTTTTACAATTAATCATATCTACTTAGTAGAGAAGACTAATTGTAAGAAAATCCTGGTGTCTCAAAAAAATTATTTTTTTTACTTTTCAGTGCATTTTCATAGAAGCGTGCTTTCTTTTAGAATGTTTTTATTTTATACTTTTAGTTTTGACAGAAATTGTAACTGATTTATGATTGTAACTAAAAAAATTTATTGTGATATCCTGTCAAGCCACAGAAAGTTTGAAAAATCCGTTGAGTTATTAACTTATTCTACTAAGTAAAAAAAGGTATGAAAAATCCAAAGAGTTCCATACATATCCTGAGATACAGGGTGAGGTCACTGTAGTGTCACTAGATTTCACTGCTGACCTACTGATCATGTAAGGTTGTACTGTCACCAGGATTGAGTAACCATGCAAAATTTCCAGTCCATCGGATGAAGTGAACAGGTTGAAAATTGAATTACAAGTTTTGACCTAAACAGACAGACAGACAGATGCAGAAGTCAAGTTAAATGAAAGCATGTGAAAACAACCCAGCGCCCCCAGAAACGTCTTTGAAGAGAACCCGCCGACACCTACGGCTTCTCGAGGAACTCCATATACTGGGAAAAACCAAGTATTAACATGGTGATAAAACTGAATTTCTCCCCATTATCATTAGGAGAAATAGGAAAAAATCAGGTCAGAGAGCACTGGATGCCGGTGGCATACCAACTAGGTAATCTATAATACCAGCCAACAGGGGGTACCCAAGAAAACACCCACCTCCAACCAACAATACATAGTGTCCAAGACCGATTTCGTCACCAGCTCGTGACCAATCAAAATTAAGTCCACTAATTGATCTGCCAACTGTAAACCACCCGCTTGCTATTTATACCAATTCATGCAATCTGTAACTCCTCAATGACCAGCAGAGTGTGTGGCTAAACGTTAGAGGTAGTAAAACTACGACAAACGAAAAACTTTGCATTTCCGTAGGAAACTTGATATCCCAGCTACACGCTAATGAAAAGAAAACTTTAAGATGAATAGAGATGACTCTATACAAACCGAATGGCGTAGGAACACCCATTACTTTCTATAATAATAATAATAATAATAATAATAATAATAATAATAATAATAATAATAATAATAATAATAATATTATTATTATTATTATTATTATTATCTTTATTATTATCATTTTTTATTATTATTATTATTATTACCTGATGACTACTAATGAATTGCATATCTTCTTCACCGTCCAGAATGCACCAGTAAGCCTATATGTTTCCAAAATGGAGGATATTGTTCCATGAGCCAGTGCAACAGTAATGATGAACAGCAAATTCCAGGGGGATGCGACGAACCTGGATGTTATTGCTGTGTCCCTAAAACAGGTTTGTTTGAATATTTGCAATATCTGTAGATGGGTAACCACATACTTTACAAAGAATTTCTCTCTCTCTCTCTCTCTCTCTCTCTCTCTCTCTCTCTCTCTCTCTCTCTCTCTCTCTCTCTCTCTCTCTCTCTCTCTCATTCCTCCTAAGCAAATTGATAAAATAAAAAAGCAAGAAAAGTCACTAAAAATATCAAGATTCCGAAAAGGATATATCGCATGACAGACCTAGACAAGAAAGAAAGAGAATGTAGAAATGGGGAATAGCAGTCTTCTATCCCACCACTACTAAAACAAGATGGTAGACTGCTTAATGGCCCTAAGGAAAAGGATGACCTGCTTCATCGAGCTTTTGAAGCTAAGCAATCAGCTGAGAACATCTCTCTCCCTCACTTCTTATCCTGAACCTATTCTTACAAAATTTGCATTTCGCTCTAGGGATGTTAAGAATACTCTTGATAATCTTGATAGTTGCGGTGGTGAAGATCTTGATGGTTTTATATTTTTGTTTTTAAAAATGTTTCTAGTGAGTTGTCTCCCAAGATTAGTTGATTCTATAGATTTTTATGTCGACGTAGTTTTTTTTCCTGATGAGCTCAAACTTGGTAATAAAGTGCTTATTTCAAAGAGTGGCTTATCTGCACTGCACTGCGGTAACTACAGGCCAATTTCGATTCTCCTGTGATTTCTAAACCTGCATATATTTATTTATTAAATTTTTAACTCATCTTTCTTTCTAGTAACTAACCACTGCTGTAACTACAGGCCAATTTCGATTCTCCCTGTGATTTCTAAATCTGCTTATATTTTTATATATTTATTTATTACATTTTTCATTCATCTTTCTTTCTAATAACTAACCCATTCTTTTGGTATTTCCTATTATCTTCTGTAACTTGTAGCATATGAACACCATATTCCTTGAAAGCTTAGATTTCAATTCGATGATCCCATAGGCTTGTTCCATATGAATAGGGGTTTACCTTTTGAATAATAATAATAATAATAATAATAATAATAATAATAATAATAATAATAATAATAATAATTTTTATTACTATTATTATTATTATTATTATTATTATTATTATTATTAGGGAGGAGACCTTCTCTGAGGGCAGCAGCACTGACAGTAATGGCTGTTTCTATGGCATTCGGTTTGTATAGAGTCTTCTCTATTCGTTTTTCAATGTTCTTTTCATCAGCGCGTAGCTGGTATATCATGTTTCCTATGGACATATACAGTTTTTCTGTTGTCTTAGTTTTATTGCCTCTAACGTTTCAACACACGCTCTGGTGGTCATCAGGGAGAGTTACAAAGATTAAATGAATTACTGATATGCTGTACAAAGGGATAAGATTTATTTTATTATTTATTTATTATAAAAATACGAAAACAAGCCAGCTACTTCTTTCAAACATAAAAAGTATAAAATAAGAAACAAAAGAATTTTTTTAAACAATATTTTACTAAAATTCAATAGAAATTAAAAAATAATTTTTGGGGACACACTAGGATTTTCTTACAATTAATCATATCTACTTAGTAGAGAAGACTAATTGTAAGAAAATCCTGGTGTCTCAAAAAATTATTTTTTACTTTTCAGTGCATTTTCATAGAAGAGTGCTTTCTTTTTAGAATGTTTTTATTTTATACTTTTTAGTTTTGACAGAAATTGTAACTGATTTATGATTGTAACTAAAAAAAATTATTGTGATATCCTGTCAAGCCACAGAAAGTTTGAAAAATCCGTTGAGTTATTAACTTATTCTACTAAGTAAAAAAAGGTATGAAAAATCCAAAGAGTTCCATACATATCCTGAGATACAGGGTGAGGTCACTGGAGTGTCACTAGATTTCACTGCTGACCTACTGATCATGTAAGGTTGTACTGTCACCAGGATTGAGTAACCATGCAAAATTTCCAGTCCATCGGATGAAGTGAACAGGTTGAAAATTGAATTACAAGTTTTGACCTAAACAGACAGACAGACAGACAGACAGAAGTCAAGTTAAATGAAAGCATGTGAAAACAACCCAGCGCCCCCAGAAACGTCTTTGAAGAGAACCCGCCGACACCTACGGCTTCTCGAGGAACTCCATATACTGGAAAAAACCAAGTATTAACATGGTGATAAAACTGAATTTCTCCCCATTATCATTAGGAGAAATAGGAAAAAATCAGGTCAGAGAGCACTGGATGCCGGTGGCATAACAACTAGGTAATCTATAATACCAGCCAACAGGGGGTACCCAAGAAAACACACACCTCCAACCAACAATACATCGTGTCCAAGACCGATTTCGTCACCAGCTCGTGACCAATCAAAATTAAGTCCACTAATTGATCTGCCAACTGTAAACCACCCGCTTGCTATTTATACCAATTCTTTCAATCTTTGTAACTCCTCAATGGCCAGCAGAGCGTGTGGCTAAACGTTAGAGGTAATAAAACTACGACAAACGAAAAACTTTGCATTTCCGTAGGAAACTTGATATCCCAGCTACACGCTAATGAAAAGAAAACTTTAAGATGAATAGAGATGACTCTATACAAACCGAATGGCGTAGGAACACCCATTACTTTTTATAATAATAATAATAATAATAATAATAATAATAATAATAATAATAATAATAATAATAATAATAATAATATTATTATTATTATTATTATTATTATTATTATTATTATCATTATTGTTATTATTATTATTATTACCTGATGACTACTAATGAATTGCATATCTTCTTCACCGTCCAGAATGCACCAGTAAGCCTATATGTTTCAAAATGGAGGATATTGTTCCATGAGCCAGTGCAACAGTAATGATGAACAGCAAATTCCAGGGGATGCCACGAACCTGGATGTTATTGCTGTGTCCCTAAAACAGGTTTGTTTGAATATTTGCAATATCTGTAGATGGGTAACCACATACTTTACAAAGAATTTCTCTCTCTCTCTCTCTCTCTCTCTCTCTCTCTCTCTCTCTCTCTCATTCCTCCTAAGCAAATTGATAAAATAAAAAAGCAAGAAAAGTCACTAAAAATATCAAGATTCCAAAAAGGATATATCGCATGACAGACCTAGACAAGAAAAAAAGAGAAGTAGAAATGGGGAATAGCAGTCTTCTATCCCACCACTACTAAAACAAGATGGTAGACTGCTTAATGGCCCTAAGGAAAAGGATGACCTGCTTCATCGAGCTTTTGAAGCTAAGCAATCAGCTGAGAACATCTCTCTCCCTCACTTCTTATCCTGAACCTATTCTTACAAAATTTGCATTTCGCTCTGGGGATGTTAAGAATACTCTTGATAATCTTGATAGTTGCGGTGGTGAAGATCTTGATGGTTTTATATTTTTGTTTTTAAAAAATGTTTCTAGTGAGTTGTCTCCCAAGATTAGTTGATTCTATAGATTTTTATGTCGACGTAGTTTTTTTTCCTGATGAGCTCAAACTTGGTAATAAAGTGCTTATTTCAAAGAGTGGCTTATCTGCACTGCGGTAACTACAGGCCAATTTCGATTCTCCCTGTGATTTCTAAATCTGCTTATATTCTTATATATTTATTTATTACATTTTTCATTCATCTTTCTGTCTAATAACTAACCCATTCTTTTGGTATTTCCTATTATCTTCTGTAACTTGTAGCATATGAACACCATATTCCTTGAAAGCTTAGATTTCAATTCGATGATCCCATAGGCTTGTTCCATATGAATAGGGGTTTATTTTTGAATAATAATAATAATAATAATAATAATAATAATAATAATAATAATAATAATAATAATAATAATAATTATTATTATTATTATTATTATTATTATTATTATTATTATTATTATTATTATTATTATTATTATTATTATTATTAGGGAGTAGACCTTCTCTGAGGGCAGTAGCATTGACAGTAATGGCTGTTTCTATGGCACTGGGTTTGTATAGAGTCTTCTCTATTCGTCTTTCAATGTTCTTTTCATCAGCGCGTAGCTGGTATATCAACTTTCCTATGGACATATACAGTTTTTCTGTTGTCTTAGTTTTATTGCCTCTAACGTTTCAACACACGCTCTGGTGGTCATCAGGGAGAGTTACAAAGATTAAATGAATTACTGATTTGCTGTACAAGGGGATAAGATTTATTTTATTATTTATTTATTATAAAAATACGAAAACAAGCCAGCTACTTCTTTCAAACATAAAAAGTATAAAATAAGAAACAAAAAATTGTTTTTAAACAATCTTATACTAAAATTCAATAGAAATTAAAAAATAATTTTTGGGGACAAACTAGGATTTTCTTACAATTAATCATACCTACTTAGTAGAGAAGACTAATTGTAAGAAAATCCTGGTGTCTCAAAAAATTATTTTTTACTTTTCAGTGCATTTTCATAGAAGCGTGCTTTCTTTTTAGAATGTTTTTATTTTACACTTTTTAGTTTTGACAGAAATTGTAACTGATTTATGATTGTAACTAAAAAAAATGTATTGTGATATCCTGTCAAGCCACAGAAAGTTTGAAAAATCCGTTGAGTTATTAACTTATTCTACTAAGTAAAAAAAGGTATGAAAAATCCAAAGAGTTCCATACATATCCTGAGATACAGGGTGAGGTCACTGTAGTGTCACCAGATTTCACTGCTGACCTACTGATCATGTAAGGTTGTACTGTCACCAGGATTGAGTAACCATGCACAATTTCCAGTCCATCGGATGAAGTGAACAGGTTGAAAATTGAATTACAAGTTTTGACCTAAACAGACAGACAGATGCAGAAGTCAAGTTAAATGAAAGCACGTGAAAACAACCCAGCGCCCCCAGAAACGTCTTTGAAGAGAACCCGCCGACACCTACGGCTTCTCGAGGAACTCCATATACTGGAAAAAACCAAGTATTAACATGGTGATAAAACTGAATTTCTCCCCATTATCATTAGGAGAAATAGGAAAAAATCAGGTCAGAGAGCACTGGATGCCGGTGGCATACCAACTAGGTAATCTATAATACCAGCCAACAGGGGGTACCCAAGAAAACACCCACCTCCAACCAACAATACATAGTGTCCAAGACCGATTTCGTCACCAACCCGTGACCAATCAAAATTAAGTCCACTAACCGATCTGCCAACTGTAAACCACCCGCTTGCTATTTATACCAATTCTTTCAATCTTTGTAACTCCTCAATGACCAGCAGGGCGTGTGGCTAAACGTCAGAGGTAATAAAACTACGACAAACGAAAAACTTTGCATTTCCGTAGGAAACTTGATATCCCAGCTACATGCTAATGAAAAGAAAACTTTAAGATGAATAGAGATGACTCTATACAAACCGAATGGCGTAGGAACACCCATTACTTTCTATAATAATAATAATAATAATAATAATAATAATAATAATAATAATAATAATAATATTTTTATTATCATTATTGTTATTATTATTATTATTACCTGATGACTACTAATGAATTGCATATCTTCTTCACCGTCCAGAATGCACCAGTAAGCCTATATGTTTCCAAAATGGAGGATATTGTTCCATGAGCCAGTGCAACAGTAATGATGAACAGCAAATTCCAGGGGGATGCGACGAACCTGGATGTTATTGCTGTGTCCCTAAAACAGGTTTGTTTGAATATTTGCAATATCTGTAGATGGGTAACCACATACTTTACAAAGAATTCTCTCTCTCTCTCTCTCTCTCTCTCTCTCTTCTCTCTCTCTCTCTCTCTGCTTACAGAGAGGGAAAATAAAAAAAAAAAGATTAATAAAATGAAGAATGTCATGATAGACCTGAATAAGAAAGACACTGATGCAAGCAAGAGAGAATGTAACTCTGGGAAACAGCATTGAAGAAATTCTGCTTGCAGTTGGGATAATGGTAATATTAAACACTGGTTAAGCAACAGAACTGAATGATGTTATCCTAGTAAATTATGTATGTGGAATAACAATGGTAACTCATGACTTAGTGAATTCTAAGTCTTCTTTACTGTACAGGATGCACCATAACAACTGCGTGTTCCCAAAAGAGAGGGTATTGTTCAATGGGGCAGTGCAATAGCAATGAAGAGCAAATTCAAGGGGGATGCCACGGACCTGGATGTAAATGCTGCGTCCCTCAAACAGGTTTGTTTATTTAAAATATCAGTTGATGTGTAAATAAATAGGAAGCAAATTGAGGAAAGCACATAATGGGCTGACAATTAAAGGGAGAAAGGTATTAAACGAAGTAACCTTTTTCCAGTGCTATAACGGGAGGGCATCTATTTTACTGGGGGCTTTGCAGTCATAGGACAAACTTAGTCTCAACCAAAAACAAATACATAAGGAAAGTCAAAACTATGAAAGTGTCAGAGTCAGAAAACCTGAGCTAAAAAGTGTGATTAGTTGTATTACGGCCAAGTAGAACAAAAAACACGAACTAAAGGATATTTGTAGGAATGCTACCCAAGAGTCATATATGCTAATTCTCCTTCAGTAAAATAACGCTACATTTCTGAAACAGGTTTATTGACTGGGGAGTTTCAATATAAAATCCAAAGCAGCAATCTGATTTCTCTCTCTCTCTCTCTCTCTCTCTCTCTCTCTCTCTCAAAACAAGTCTGATTCTGAACAAATTTTTTAATACTACTGGGAAAAATAGTGTTTTGTTTGTTTGAAAAAAATTGTTTCTTTGGCTATAATATTAGTGTTTTCCCCTTCTGACGGTAATATACTTTTTGCTTCTTTAATTTTAACAACTGTTTCCAATGTTTTTCGTGTCTCATATTATGAGAGTAATATGAAATTCTTAAAACATAATACTAAGTGATAATGGATAATCCAGTTCTCTGTTTTAGCTATATTTTAAGTCAGATAAATGATCGATCTTGACAGTCTGTGATGAGATACCCAGCTGCACGCAAGGAGGAGGTAAATGTCGCAATCAGTGTGTTGCAGGGGAAAAATAATTCCACATGGATGTTCTGGAACAAACTGCGTGTGTTGTGCTCCAGACAGGGGTCATTTTTACATGTTTTATTCTTATGCATAACTGACTCTCTAGATACGTTCAAGTTAAGTTAAGTATACCTTAGTTTAACCAGACCACTGAGCTGGTTAACAGCTCTCCTAGGGCTGGCCCGAAGGATTAGACATTTTGCGTGGCTAAGAACCGTACAGCTTATTGTGGAATCCGAACCACATTATACCGGAAATGAATTTCTATCGCCAGAAATAAATTCCTCTAATTCTTCATTGGCCGTCCGGAGACTCGAACTCTGGCCTAGCAGAGTGCTAGCCGAGAACTCTACCGATTCATCCAACGAGGAACTAGATACGTTCCAGTACTATTATTAAAAAAGAGAGCGCAGTTTTAATCTTTCCAAGAATATTTCGTTTTATCAACACAAACTTTTATCCAATATATAACCTTACTTGGTCCAAAGTAAGCAAATGTAATGCTTCTGTAGAGGGTTGGAGATCCCCCTGAAGTAGAGTAAGAATCTCACATTTCTGTCATGATCCAACTTTGTATGAACGCTCAGCTTTTAAGCCGATTCGTCACACCCAATTAAAGAAAGGAGTTTGGACCTTGGCAGAAGGCAGTGATTTGCCATTACGAAGTCATTTTCTTTTCAGCATATAGCATTTATATATACCCAGATATTTAGTTAAGCAGTATGGTAACAGAAATACAGAATAGCTTGCAGATTGGGACGACTTCAACAGATGCCCTGTCTTAAGACTACTAGCATGGTAAATCTGACCTAAAAGCGGACAAAGTATTGATAGCAAGATAGCTCTGGGTGAATTTTTCCACCTGTAAAACAAAGGAACACCAGTAAAATTATCCAGAATAGTCAACAGAACAGGAGATCGCCTGATAATGCACAACAGAAATTAACTGGAACAGTGGAACACTCCGAAAATAGTGTCAAAGCAATTACAGTAAGTTGCAGAACACCAAAGTATGAGCAAGGTCATGATGATACACCAAAGACAGTCAGTAGAATGGGAAAGAACAGTCAACTGAACAATTGTGTACTTGAAGAATTGCAGAATATCAAAACTAGTAATAAGTGGAACTTAAGATGCTGTCCGCAGAACGGACAGAGAGCAAGTTTAATGGACATTAGAACAAATATGTTCATTGTCAACTGAGACGAGTGTCTGCGAAATACAGGTGCACACATTTTACACTAGTACATCTATAAAATAATTAAATACCCCTGTACACCATTACAAGGAGTAAAAATGGCGATTCTTTCCGTGATACAGTAATTTTACCCCAAACATCTCTTCTTCTTAAATGTACAGGATGCACCATGCTGAATTTATGCTCTAAAAACGGAGGATACTGCAGCAAGAGCCGGTGTGATCATCAAACAGAAACTGAGGTTGCCAATGGATGTGATGGTCCAGGATGTAAATGCTGTATTCGTAAAACAGGTTTGTTTGATGAATCAAAGTTCTGAAAAATAGTACCCAATATACAGTTCTGTAATAAAACGACAGATCTGAAATGTGTTTCATAAGGAAAACTGATGATATATTAAAACCGAAACTCTGGTTATAGTGTTTGTCTGCAATAGTACATGAGGAAAACCATCCACAGTTTGTCAAGAGTTAGACCGTTGTAAAAGAAGAGGAGGTAAATGTACCAGTCTCTTTTGTCTTCAAAATCAACAAGTGGTCCCACACGGATGCTCTTCCAATGATTGCATTTGTTGTGCTCCTCAGAATGGTTAGTTTCTTGAGGTATTTACACGTGTAACTGATTTTCTACAGAGGAGTATTTTGAAATGTATTCCTCAAGTACCAAAAATTAAGAAGCAGACTCAGAATAAACCATTTACTTGCTAGGAAACCCCGGATTACTTTATACATTTAAGTGAAAAATCAAAATTATCATGGTTTCCACAGATCAACACACCTTTCTGGCTTAATCTATTTACACTGTTATCGAATACAAATGTCATTCCAAAAAGTAATTTTGAACTCTCAATAACTGCAAAACTTGCATAACATCTGTAAGCAGTTAGGCTGAGTAATTAATATGTGGTTAAATAGAAACACTACTAGTTGAATTTTGACTTTGTAAAAAAAACCATAATTCTGTTTCATTCTGCAGGATGCAATGAGTTAAGTATTTGCAGCCAGGGTGGTGGATATTGCAGCAAGAGCCAGTGTAATCATTTTACAGAATCTGAGATTCCTGGGGGATGTGATGGCCACGGTTGCAAATGCTGCGCTCCTAAAACAGGTTTGTGTAACTGCTCAGTTCTTTAAAGATAAAATGCAATACAGTAAGGACAGTTAGGTCTCCCTCTTCGACAATTCGTTTCTCTACACGCTTTGTAATAGGGGTGAAAGGAAAAGGATCTGACAGATTAACAGGATAATTGCTAGATGGAAAGTGTATATATAATATATATGTATATATATGTATGTATGTATATAATATATATATGTGTGTGTGTGTCTACACATACATACACACACACACACAAATTACGTCCTGGACGACCATTCGTATCTTGAATTGCTCGTAGGTTGGTTTTTAATACGTAGTGCATGACTTTTTTTATGTTTACATTTCCGAGTTAACTCGGAAGTCATAGATTATACTATTTTCACTGCATTTTTAAATCATGCAGTATTAAAAGGTATCATTTAGGATGTTAGAAAGGTAAAAAGAAAAGGATCATGTCAAGATTAGCGAACCCAACACCTCCATGTCAAGAACAGCGAACCCAATGATCCCCACGTAAAAAATGGCCAACCCTTTCCGGTCCGAACTCCAATTCCATATGAGGGCTAGTACTAAACACAACGAAACAGTGATCATCTACACTGTTTCGCCGTGTTTAGTACTAGCCCCTGGGGGGGGGGGTCAAATGTATTTCGCTTTTAGTACTAGCCCCTAGGGGATCAAATGTCTGGTACCGAAGTGCTCATGTTTAGAACAGCGAACCCGATTATTCCAATGGTAAAGCATAATTCCAATTTCACATGAGGACTATATGTGTGTGTATATATATATATATATATATATATATATATATATATATATATATATATATATATATATATATATATATATGTATATATATGTATATATATATATATATATATATATATATATATATATATATATATATACATATACATATATACAGTATGTACCAACACTGTGTAACACGAAAAGCCTCTGTGAAATTCCACAACTCATGTCTTTTCTGTCCTTTGTCCTCCACAAATTCCCAATCATCACTATCATCCCTTCCCCATAGTTCTCATCAAGGCAAGTCTGGGTCTTCTTACTCTTCTAGTGCCCACAGATCCCAGCGAACACTCACATCCTCTTCTCCCAGGAGTTGTACGAAGGACAGGTCCAAGCCATCTCACCTCCCTTTCTTTATTATCTTACCTACATATGGAACTCCATTTTGGTAGCATTTCCCATTCTATCCTACCATCTGGCTATAAATATTCCCCTTAGAGCAGAATATCTGCTCACCTTGAAGGTAATCATTGTCGCTATCTATCGTCGTTTCTAAATCGGGCAACGGTTCGAATCCTGCCAGGGCCAAAGGACTTATCAATTATAATTCCCCTTGGGTGTAAATTATTCCCAAGGTATAGAGAACTGAATATGAAATTACCTTTGTGGTTTCATAGCTGTGAACATAAAAAAGGTCTTTAAGCTTTATTTTTTGTCATTTTAACGTTAATGCCATCACCATCTTGGTTAATAAGGTTTTATCTTTTGCACCCTTTCATTAAATGATCCTCTTGAGAAAAATATTTTAGGAATAATTGCTTTCCAACTATTTTGAGGTACTGTTTATGGACTTGTAGATAAATCAGGAGATTTCAACCGTGCCAAAAGTGATTTTTCATGTCTCAATACCGTTTAGGAACAATGACAACTACAGAAGGAACACAAATTATTTTGAACAATTCCCTAAGTCTAGATCTCAAACTAACTTTATGAGTCTCTTGGTTTTGAGACTGATGTTCAAGTACAAACATTCATACCCTCTTCTAATGCGTCCATCAGCAGTTTACTTGTCCAAAGTGTAATCTCAATAATTATGTGAGATCCACAAAAAGATTACTGAAGGCTGACACAGATTCCCATCTGGGAATCAGCCATAGAACTGGTTATAAAGTGAATAAAAAAAGAGAAAGAAATAAAAATAGAGCAGTCAACCATCAGGGAACATAAATCTCAGTGCAAAGCTAAATTTTCTTATAAGTACGATCGAATCATTTTGAACCATTTCCACAGATTGTCAGGCACTGAACCATTGTAAGAACAGAGGTGGTACATGTAGAAGTAGCGCCGAATGCGGTAAAGGTCAAATAATAATTCCACGTGGATGTTCTGGCTTTGAGTGCTTCTGTTGTGCTCCAGAGAATGGTTAGTTTCAAGTTTTATTTCTCTATATATGAATCTCTTAATTCTCTACAAATATAAGTGGCATTTGGCAACAAAAAGAAAGCCCAAAATAATTTCCGTGAATATCTCACAAAGATTCACTACTATCTGCTATTTTAGAGAATACCCCTTGCTTTACTAAATTTCAATGGTGTGCACCTACATTTATACTAACTTATGAAATAATTTTGGCTATATTCTATTTAATCGGTAAGAAAATTAGGCGTTTTATGGATGCGAGTTATTTCTTTTGAATATATTTTCCTAGCTTTCTAATACATCTTTTCAATTGTACAGGATGCGCCACCACCAATATATGCCTCCAAAATGAAGGATATTGCAACAGGGGTCAGTGCAATCAGTTAACAGAAGAAGAGATTGCCAATGGCTGTGCTAGTCCAGGGTGTAAATGCTGTGCACCTCTGACAGGTCGGTTGAAATGGCCAGTTTGATCAAAATTTGTGTACAATTTATACAATACTTCAGTAGATGTAACATTTGTTTCTGTTACTGTCAAGAAAACAATACTTGATAAAAAGCAATTTTTTTCACCATGGATATACTGTAATCTCTGTTGTAGTAGTTATATCATCCGTAAATCAAAGTAATTGTGCAAAATCACCACAGTTTGTGTGCAGTCACTCCAATGCAAAGAAGCAGGAGGTATGTGCAGCAGAAGTAGCCAGTGTAGTGACGATGGTACACTGATTGCAAACGGATGTTCTGGCAGTGGGTGCGTGTGCTGTGTTCCAGGAGGTTAGTATCTTGTTTTGTTGTATGTATAGCTGATTCTATAGGTACTCTCAAGGTCTAGTCACTTCATACTATATAGGAAGGAAATGCAGTTTTAGATTATTAGAAAAAAATGCTCTGAAATAGTCATGTAGCGTCTGACAAAAATTCTATTATTCTGAAGTATAGAAAATATTCAAAGCTTTCTACATATCTATGCCATCAATAAATAAATGTCATAAATAAAAATGTCAACTTGAAAGTAACCTTAATTGTTAATAAATCTTCAGATAATTTAAACTGCTTCTATATTTGACTGAAGGAGTTAAATAACAAAGGGGGAAATCAGTGATATGACAATTTTTCTCTTAATTTTGTTTTACGTTGGATATATAATTCTGAATTTTACAGGATGCAAAGACTCGGGTATGTGTTCCCCAAATGGAGGACACTGTACCAAGGACCAATGTAATTCTGATACTGAAGTAGATATTGGAGGATGTAACGGTTCTGGTTGCAGATGCTGTGCTCCTAAACCAGGTATGTTCAGCTAGGAAAATATTAAAAGACTGAGAATCCAGAATAATAAATAAAGCTCTCTCTCTCTCAGAAATGTATACGATTCCTTTAAAACCAATGAAAGAAAGATACTTTTGAAATTAGAGCCCGCCCCCCCTCCACAGAACAAATGGAAAGTTATGAAGCTTTCTGCTATAGCCTATCTCCAAGTACATTATTTTAAGTTTCTATTAGGCTATTTTTCATTTTACATTTCTTGTATTTTAAGACTGACTGCTGGAGTTAGATACAGCCATAGCTAACAACTCGGAGGAAATCAGATGGATTGACCAAATCCGGGCTATAACCTTCAGAGAGGCCAGGGATGCTGGTGCATCCTTCATTTCACGCTCCTGGATAGCTAAATACATTAAAAGAGATGAATCCTTTGTTAAAAGAAACTGGAACAAAAATTCATATGACTGTCATCGCAAAAAGAGTGAGAATCTTGGAAGGCCTGAAGTCCTTTCTCAGGAGTCAAAAGACATCATAGCTGCGGCAGTGGGTAGGCCAGGGAAGTCTTTACGTAAATTGGCGCTTGAACTAAAAACAAAAAGGGGAAAGAGAAGAAGTTATAGTATTGTATATCGTAAGTTCAAAAAATCTGGCATCAAGCCATTTCATGTTATCAGCAAGCCCAACATCCCTCAGCAACAGAGAGAAGACCATGTATGGTTTTGTGGTTCATTTCTTAAAGATTGGGATGAAGCTGACTTTCTCCATGTTGCCACATCAGATGAATTCTTCATTTACACAGTCAGGAACCCAAATCATAAAAATGACATCATTTGGGCTGCAAAGTTGGATGATGTCAGCGATGACGTGTGCTATCCCCAAGTTGTGAAATTTCCTGAATGTTTGGGAATTTTTCTCTGTTTCACAGCCAAAAGGTTAATGTGGATCATCAAAGAAAAAGGACAGTCATGGAATGGCGAATACTTCAGAGAAACTGTGCTTACTGTAGGAGTATTTCCTTTCCTCAAAGATCCTGAAAATGTGTCATCTGCTGAAGAAGTCACATTTTTGCAAGAAAAGGCACCATGTTTCAAGCTCTTCAGACACAGGAGCTGCTTCGAAACAGTGGCATAGATTTCTTCTCGTCAAGTAAATTTGCAGGTAGCTCCCCTGACATTAATGTGTGTGAAAACACTGGTATATCTTAAAGGATCGTGTTGAAGCGCGCACAGTGAACTATGATGGTATACCAAGCCTCGACGACCTGCGAAGAGAGGTGACCGAAGTGCTCAGGGAAATGGAGTTTGAGTCTCAGTTTTTTTCGCGATTTGCTGATCATACCCCTCAAGAATGCAGGCTGTGGTACAGGCAGAAGGAGGCCACACAAAATATTAAATACTCAGAGAGAAACTTAAATGAATACCTGTTCTGAATTACTTTTCTTTTTGTCCATATCAATTTTAGTTTATGCTGTGGGGGCGGCTCTAATTTCGAAACCCTGTATATGTGTATGTATATATATATATATATATATATATATATATATATATATATATATATATATATATATATATATATATATATATATATATATATATATATATATATTTATATATAATCATTATGTACAAATTTTGTATCACATCCAATTGATTTATATACAATCATTAGGCTACAAATGTTGTTTAACATCCAAATCACACTAAATAGGAATATCCCCGATATATATATATATTATATATATATATAAATAAATAAATAAATACATATATATATATATATATATATATATATATATATATATATATATATATATACATACATACATATATATACTATCTTTTCCTGAAAATGTTTATGACCAGTTCTTTGGTGAAAGCTTCTTAACATCTTCTGTGCAGTTCTTCAACAATGAAAAAATACTTTTAAAGCCCTTGAATAAATATTACTTATTATAAGACAGAAAAAAACTGATTTAGATTTCCTCTACAGCGTGTAAGGAGCTGGACCCATGCACAAAAGCAATGGGTAAATGCAGCAACAGCGGTTCTTGTGGGGCAGATGAGAGAATTATTGCAAACGGATGTTCCGGCGCAGGGTGCGTTTGTTGTGCTCCTGATGATGGTTCGTAATCCCTTTTGTTCTTTGTATTAAGCTTTTCCTTGAGTGCTTTCACGACGTACAATAGAATATAGGATTTAGGCCAAAGGCTAAGCACTGGGACCTGTAAGGTCATTCAGCATTGAAAGGGAAGTTAAGAGTAAAAAGGTTTGAAAGGTGTAAAAGGATGAAAACCTCGCAGTTGCACTATGAAACAATCGTTAGGAGTGGGTGGTGGAAGAGAATATGAATGGAGGTACAGTAAAATGAATGAAAGGGGGTTGCAGCTAGGGGCCGAAGGGAAGCTGCAAAAAACCTTGAGTAACGCCTACAGTGCACGGCATGAGGCGCACTGACGGCACATTACCCCCCCAAAAAAAGGGTTTTCATGACGTACTATTTTCATAATATGACAGAAAAGCAGTTTAATTACATCATAAACTACTGAATTAGGAAGAAAAGCTCTGAAATAGTCAGGCAGTGATGGTCAAAAATTATGCTGTTATCCAAAAATGTTAAAAATAAAAATGCCATTGCAAAAGTAATCTTACGTGACAAACCTCCATATTTTGATTATTTCTTCCTATGCCACCATCTTGGATGTGATAAATTTGTTAAGATATCTCTTAAATTGATTGTTAAGTGTAAAGAAAAGGTCAGCTTAGGTTGGGAACTATGTGGAATTGCTGTTAAATACAAGATATCCAGAAAATATTCAAGTGCAGGCTATAGTATAGGGTATTTGTTCCTTACTGGACTTTGCTATTGGTCAGAAAGGCCAGTTCTACAAAGTGTCACTTAAGCTGAGGCGTTAATGTACATATTACCTTTTCTTGATAATGTTTAGGACTTACTCTCTTTTGAAATCTTATACCTCTTTTAGTAAACATCTGCCGCAGATTCATTCAGCATTAAACAAGATACTTTAAAGCCCATAAGAATTCTTTTTTACAATATGGAAAACTAATTTGCATCTGCTGCTTTCCTGTGAAGGGTGTGATGAGCTGGACACATGCACAAAGGCCAGAGGCAGATGTACCACCAGCGGTTCTTGTGGGATTGCTGAAATTGTTATTACAAACGGGTGTTCCGGCGCAGGGTGCATGTGTTGTGCTCTTGATGATGGTTAGTATCTCGTTTTGCAGCTTGAATGAATGTTTTTCTTAAGTGCTTTCATGACGTATAGCAGGATATAGGATTTAGGCCAAAGGCCAAGGACAGGGGGCCCTGTAAGGTTATTAAGCGTTGAAAGGGAAACTAGGAGTAGAAAGGTTTGTAAGGTGTAACAGGATGAAAACCTCACAGTTGCACTATGAAACAATTGTTAGGAGAGAGTGGATAGCAAGATGGAACAAAGGGAATATGAATGGAGGTACAGTGATGGGCATGAAAGAGGTTGTACCTCGGGGCCGAAGGAAGCTTGCAAAGAACCTTAGGTACTGCCTACAGTGCACCACATGAGGTGCACTGACTGCACCATCCCCCTAATGGAGTTTTCATGAGGTACTACTGTCATTATATAAAGGAAAAGCAACTTAATTATATCATAAACTACTGAACTAGGAAGAACAGCCCTCAAATTGTCACGCAGGTAATTGTCAAAAATTACGTTGTTATCCAAAAATGTTAACAATAAAAATGCCACTGCAAAAGTAATCTTATGTGACAAATCTCCAAATAATTACTGGCTACATTAGTGATAATGTAGTGTCTTCCTCATTTTAAATATTGAGATTTCATTATAGTAGGTAGAACTCTCTCTCTCTCTCTCTCTCTCTCTCTCCTTCTCCATCAAAATGTAAACAATCCCTTCAGACCATCAAAATATAGTATATATATATATATATATATATATATATATATATATATATATATATATATATATATATATATATATATATATATATATAATATTTATATATGCCTATAATCTTTCGTGGTAACGTTAAGGACTTACTTTCTTTGAAAATCTTATGCCTCTTTAAGCAAACATCGGTTGCAGATTTCTTCACCATTAAAAATTAAGACGAAATATTCTTGTTTGCAATATGGAAAACCTAATCTGCATCTTCTGTTTCCCTGTGAAGGGTGTCATGAGCTGGACGCATGCACGAAAGCAATGGGCAAATGCAGCAACAGCGGTTCTTGTGGGGCAGATGAGAGAATTATTGCAAGAGGCTGTTCTGGCACAGGGTGCGTTTGTTGTGCTCCTGATAACGGTTAGTATCTCCTTTTGTTGTACATGGAACTAATCAGCTCTACGCAGTTTCAAGTGTACTTGAAATTTTGCAATTTTAAAAACTAATTAACCATTTAGCTAGACTGAAAAGCACTGAAATAGACACGTAGGAAACTGAAAAAAAAAATCTGTACAGAACCTTCAAAGTTTAATGTCATCACATAATGTTAAAAATGAAAATGGCAGTACAAAAGTCATTTTGTCTAATCAACGTCCAAACAATCTAATTTACTTCTGTATTTCACTGGAAATGTTAACTAACACAAGTTGGTACATCAGTGGCATCAAAACGTTTCTCTTAATTTTGTTTTGTTTTAAATTTAATTCTGCATTTTACAGTATGCTATGACGACTCGGGTATCTGTTCCAAATATAATGGACACTGTACCATGGACCCATGTGATGCTGACACAGAAGAAGAGATAGCACACGCATGTGCAGGTCCCGATTGCATGTGCTGTGCTCCCAAACCAGGTTTGTCTAACTGGTCAAGTTTTAAAAAAAGAGAATCTTGGATAGTAATAAATCTCTCTCTCTCTCTCTCTCTCTCTCTCTCTCTCTCTCTCTCTCTCTCTCTCTCTCTCTCTCTCTCTCTCGTCTTGAATGATGGCAAGGCACAGTCCATGATGAGTCCACAGCAAAGTCCCTCTGCAATAGAGTTAAACAATACACGCCAGTAATGGAAAATATAACACATACAATGACTCGAGGCTGCACTGATGGTGCCAAGGACTCAAGGAATGAATGGACACTTTACACTGGAACACAGAATATTGGCAATGGCACAAGGACAAAGCGAAATACTGGCACTCAGTAAACACTTCTAATGGCAAACTGTCGTGACGGAAAGGTCTTCACTCATACATTACCCTAGGGGAAGCGGGTCTCAGACGAGTACTGACGAGGGGCAATCACACGAATGGCACGGCACACTAATCACTTAGACGGTCCATTCCGAGGATGACTGTAGAATCGGAGTCGAGTCTGGGGTCGGGTGTGGACAGGGGGGTAGGGGGGGGAAGGGGCCTCTCAGCACCTCTCATGCACGTACGACTGCTCTGGCTAACTGCAAAGATCTCTCCTATCCTAGCCCCTTTTAAGACCTCTGCCGAGTGTGTTGACCGTGTGCAGAGATCTATCGAGTATGGTGACCGTGTGCCAAGATGTGTCATTTTCCAGGTGTACCGGCCATCTGCTTGTATCTCCCCAGGTATCCTGTGGAAAGACAATTCAGCCAGCTCAATCTGCCTTTAGAATGGTTGCTTTAAGCAGCTTAGCTGGGCTAAGCTGCTTAAGGGAGTGGCACTCAGCCTCTTATCTTTGCCCTTTTCGACCGTGCCATCTAAATATCTGTTTCAGGTAAAGGAAGGGGACAGATTGAAATGTTGATAACTTTTAGTGTCGATATCTAGGTCAACTGGGATCGGCTATGCAGCGACGATTCTACTTTCAATACACTAAGGGCAAACTAAAGGTTGGCTGTGCAGCAACTTCTTGTAACTTATAATATATATATTTGTATATATATATATATATATATATATATATATATATATATATATATATATATATATATATATATATATTATATATTTGTATATATATATATATATGTATATATATATATATATATATATATATATATATATATATATATATATATATATATAAATATATATATATATATATATATATATATATATATATATATATATATATATATATATATATATATACACAGTATGTATATATATATGCCAACACTATGTAACAAAAATTCTGTGAAATTCCACAACTCATGTCTTTTCTATCCTTTGTCCTCCACAAATTCCCAATCATCACTATCATCCCTTCCCATAGTTCTCATCAGAGCAAGTCTGGGTCTTCTTACTCTTCTAGTGCCCACAGATCCCAGCGAACACTCACACCTTCTTCTCCCAGGGGCTGTACGAAGGACAAGTCCAAGCCATCTCATCTCCCTTTCATAATTATCTTACCTACCTATGGAACTCCATTTGGTAGCATTTCCCATTCTATCCTACCATCTGACTCCAAATATTCCCCTAAATGCAGAATATCTGCTCACCCTGAAAGTAATTAATGTCGCTATCTATCGTCGTTTCTGAATCGGGCAACGGTTCGAATCCTGACAAGGGCAAAGGACTTATCAATTATAATTCCCCTTGGGTGTAAGTTATTCCCAAGGTATACAGAACTGGATATGAAACAACCTTCGTGGCTTAATAGTTGTGAACATAAAAAAGGTTTTAAAGCTTTATTTTGTCATTTTAACGTTAATGCCATCACCATCTTAGTTAATAGGGCTTTTTATCTTTTGCACCCTTTCATTAAATGATCCTCTTGGGAAAAACATTTTAAGAATAATTGCTTTCCAACTAAGCTATTTTGTAGTACTGTTTATGCACTTGTAGGTAAATTAGACGGTTTCACCGTGCCAAAAGTGATTTTCACGTCTCAATACCGTTTAGGAACAATGACAACTACAGAAGGAACAGAAATTATTTTGAACAATTCCCTAAGTCTAGATCTCAAACTAACTTAATGAATCTCTTGGTTTTGAGACTGATGTTCAAGTATAAACATTCATACCCTCTTCTAATGCGTCCATCAGCAGTTTACTTGTCCAAAGTGTGATCTCAATAATTATGTGAGATCCATAAAAGATTACTGAAGGTTCCCATAGATTCCCATCTGGGAATCAGCCTTAAACTGGCTATAAAGTGAATAAAAAGAATAAAATTAAAAAGAGCAGTCAACCATCAAAAAACATAAATCTCAGTGCAAAGCTAAATTTTCTTATAAGTACGATCAAATCATTTTGAACCATTTCCACAGATTGTCAGGCACTGAACCATTGTAAGAACAGAGGTGGTACATGTAGAAGTAGCGCCGAATGCGGTAAAGGTCAAATAATAATTCCACGTGGATGTTCTGGCTTTGAGTGCTTCTGTTGTGCTCCAGAGAATGGTTAGTTTCAAGTTTTATTTCTCTATATATGAATCTCTTAATTCTCTACAAATATAAGTGGCATTTGGCAACAAAAAGAAAGCCCAAAATAATTTCCGTGAATATCTCACAAAGATTCACTACTATCTGCTATTTTAGAGAATACCCCTTGCTTTACTAAATTTCAATGGTGTGCACCTACATTTATACTAACTTATGAAATAATTTTGGCTATATTCTATTTAATCGGTAAGAAAATTGGGCGTTTTATGGATGCGAGTTATTTCTTTAGAATATATTTTACTAGCTCTCTAATACATCTTTTCAATTGTACAGGATGCGCCACCACCAATATATGCCTCCAAAATGAAGGATATTGTAACAGGGGTCAGTGCAATCAGTTAACAGAAGAAGAGATTGGCAATGGCTGTGCTAGTCCAGGGTGTAAATGCTGTGCACCTCTGACAGGTCCGTTGAAATGGCCAGAGTTTGATCAAAATTTGTGTACAATTTATACAATACTTCAGTTGATGTAACATTTGTTTCTGTTACTGTCAAGAAAACAATACTTGATAAAAAGCAATTTTTTTCACCATGGATATACTGTAATCTCTGTTGTAGTAGTTATATCATCCGTAAATCAAAGTAATTGTGCAAAATCACCACAGTTTGTGTGCAGTCACTCCAATGCAAAGAAGCAGGAGGTATGTGCAGCAGAGGAAGCCAGTGTAGTGACGATGGTACACTGATTGCAAACGGATGTTCTGGCAGTGGGTGCGTGTGCTGTGTTCCAGGAGGTTAGTATCTTGTTTTGTTGTATGTATAGCTGATTCTCTAGGTACTCTCAAGGTCTAGTCATTTCATACTATATAGGAAGGAAATGCAGTTTTAGATTTTTAGAAAAAAAATGCTCTGAAATAGTCATGTACCTTTTGACAAAAATTCTATTATTCTGAAGTATAGAAAATATTCAAAGCTTTCTACATATCTATGCCATCAATAAATAAATGTCATAAATAAAAACGTCAATTTGAAAGTAACCTTAATTGTTAATAAATCTTCAGATAATTTAAACTGCTTCTATATTTGACTGAAGGAGTTAAATAACAAAGGGGAAATTAGTGATATGGCAATTTTTCTCTTAATTTTGTTTTACGTTGGATATATAATTCTGAATTTTACAGGATGCAAAGACTCAGGTATGTGTTCCCCGAATGGAGGACACTGTACCAAGGACCAATGTAATTCTGATACTGAAGTAGATATTGGAGGATGTAATGGTTCTGGTTGCAGATGCTGTGCTCCTAAACCAGGTATGTTCAGCTAGGAAAATATTAAAAGACTGAGAATCCAGAATAATAGATAAAGCTCTCTCTCTCTCAGAAATGTATACGATTCCTTTAAAACCACTGAAAGAAAGATACTTTTGAAATTAGAGCCCGTCCCCCCTCCACAGAACAAATGGAAAGTTATGAAGCTTTCTGCTATAGCCTATCTCCAAGTACATTATTTTAAGTTTCTATTAGGCTATTCTTCATTTTACATTTCTTGTATTTTAAGACTGAGTGCCGGAGTTAGATACAGCCATAGCTAACAACTCGGAGGAAATCAGATGGATTGACCAAATCCGGGCTATAACCTTCAGAGAGGCCAGGGATGCTGGCGCATCCTTCATTTCACGCTCCTGGATAGCTAAATACATTAAAAGAGATGAATACTTTGTTAAAAGAAACTGGAACAAAAATTCATATGACTGTCATCGCGAAAAGAGTGAGAATCTTGGAAGGCCTGAAGTCCTTTCTCAGGAGTCAAAAGACATCATAGCTGAGGCAGTGGGTAGGCCAAGAAAGTCTTTACGTAAATTGGCGCTTGAACTAAAAACAAAAGGGGAAAGAGGAGAAGTTATAGTATTGTATATCGTAAGTTCAAAAAATCTGGCATCAAGCCATTTCATGTTATCAGCAAGCCCAACATCACTCAGCAACAGAGAGAAGACCATGTATGGTTTTGTGGTTCATTTCTTAAAGATTGGGATGAAGCTGACTTTCTCCATGTTGCCACATCAGATGAATTCTTCATTTACACAGTCAGGAACCCAAATCATAAAAATGACATCATTTGGGCTGCAAAGTTGGATGATGTCAGTGATGACGTGCGCTATCCCCAAGTTGTGAAATTTCCTGAATGTTTGGGAATTTTTCTCTGTTTCACAGCCAAAAAGTTAACGAGGATCTTCAAAGAAAAAGGACAGTCATGGAATGGCGAATACTTCAGAGAAACTGTGCTTACTGTAGGAGTATTTCCTTTCCTCAAAGATCCTGAAAATGTGTTATCTGCTGAAGAAGTCACATTTTTGCAAGAAAAGGCACAATGTTTCAAGCTCTTCAGACACAGGAGCTGCTTCGAAACAGTGGCATAGATTTCTTCTCGTCAAGTAAATTTGCAGGTAGCTCCCCTGACATTAATGTGTGTGAAAACATTGGTATATCTTAAAGGATCGTGTTGAAGCGCACACAATGAACTATGATGGTATACCAAGCCTCGACGACCTGCGAAGAGAGGTGACCGAAGTGCTCAGGGAAATGGAGTTTGAGTCTGTTTTTTTCGCGATTTGCTGATCATACCCCTCAAGAATGCAGGCTGTGGTACAAGCAGAAGGAGGCCACACAAAATATTAAATACTCAGAGAGAAACTTGAATAAATACCTGTTCTGAATTACTTTTCTTTTTGTCCATATCAATTTTAGTTTATGCTGTGGGGGGCGGCTCTAATTTCGAAACCCTGTATATGTATATATATATAATATATATATATATATATATATATATATATATATATATATATATATATATATATATATATATATATATATATATATATATATATATATGTGTGAAATTTTTATCACACCATGATTTATATACAATCATTAGGCTACAAATGTTGTTTAACATCCAATTCACACTACTTCAGGAATATCCCCGATGGGGAATTATAGCTATATATAAATAAATAAATAAATATATATATATATATATATATATATATATATATATATATATATATATATATATATATATATATATATACATATATACTATCTTTTCCTGAAAATATTTATGACCAGTTCTTTGGTGAAAGCTTCTTAACATCTTCTGCGGAGTTCTTCAACAATGAAAAAATACTTTTCAAGCCCTTGAATAAATATTACTTATTACAAGACAGAAAAAAACTGATTTAGATTTCCTCTACAGCGTGTAAGGAGCTGGACCCATGCACAGAAGCAATGGGTAAATGCAGCAACAGCGGTTCTTGTGGGGCAAATGAGAGAATTATTGCAAACGGATGTTCCGGGGCAGGGTGCGTTTGTTGTGCTCCTGATGATGGTTCGTAATCCCTTTTGTTCTTTGTATTAAACTTTTTCCTTGAGTGCTTTCGACGTACAATAGAATATAGGATTTAGGCCAAAGGCTAAGCACTGGGACCTGTAAGGTCATTCAGCATTGAAAGGGAAGTTAAGAGTAAAAAGGTTTGAAAGGTGTAACAGAATGAAAACCTCGCAGTTGCACTATGAAACAATCGTTAGGAGTGGGTGGTGGAAGAGAATATGAATGGAGGTACAGTAAAAGGAATGAAAGGGGGTTGCAGCTAGGGGCCGAAGGGAAGCTGCAAAAAACCTTGAGTAACGCCTACAGTGCACGGCATGAGGCGCAGTGACGGCACATTACCACCCCCAAAAAAGGGTTTTCATGACGTACTATTTTCATAATATGACAGAAAAGCAGTTTAATTACATCATAAACTACTGAATTAGGAAGAAAAGCTCTGAAATAGTCAGGCAGTGATGGTCAAAAATTATGGTGTTATCCAATAAATGTTAAAAATAAAAATGCCATTGCAAAAGTAATCTTACGTGACAAACCTCCATAATTTGATTATTTCTTCCTATGCCACCATCTTGGATGTGATAAATTTGTTAAGATATCTCTTAAATTGATTGTTAAGTGTAAAGAAAAGGTCAGTTTAGGTTGGGAACTATGTGGAATTGCTGTTAAATAGAAGATATCCAGAAAATATTCAAGTGCAGGCTATAGTATAGGGTATTTGTTCCTTACTGGACTTTGTTATTGGTCAGAAAAGGCCAGCTCTACAAAGTGTCACTTAAGCTGAGGCGTTAATGTACATATTACCTTTTCTTGATAATGTTCAGGACTTACTCTCTTTGGAAATCTTATCCCTCTTTTAGTAAACATTGGTAGCAGATTCATTCAGCATTAAACAAGATACATTAAAGCCTATAAGAATTCTTTTTTACAATATGGAAAACCTAATTTGCATCTGCTGCTTTCCTGTGAAGGGTGTGATGAGCTGGACCCATGCACAAAGGCCAGAGGCAGATGTACCACCAGCGGTTCTTGTGGGATTGCTGAAATTGTTATTACAAACGGGTGTTCCGGCGCAGGGTGCATGTGTTGTGCTCCTGATGATGGTTAGTATCTCGTTTTGCTGTTTGTATCAAAGTTTTTCCTCAAGTGCTTTCATGACGTATAGCAGGATATAGGATTTAAGCCAAAGGCCAAGCACAGGGGGCCCTGTAAGGTTATTCAGCGTTGAAAGGGAAACTAGGAGTAGAAAGGTTTGTAAGGTGTAACAGGATGAAAACCTCACAGTTGCACTATGAAACAATTGTTAGGATAGAGTGGATAGCAAGATGGAACAAAGGGAATATGAATGGAGGTACAGTGATGGGGATGAAAGAGGTTGTACCTCGGGGCCGAAGGAAGGTTGCAAAGAACCTTAGGTACTGCCTACAGTGCACCACATAAGGTGCAATGACTGCATTACCCTCCTAATGGAGTTTTCATGAGGTACTACTGTCATAAAATAAAGGAAAAGCAGCTTAATTATATCATCAACTACTGAACTAGGAAGAACAGCCCTCAAATTGTCACGAAGGTAATTGTCAAAAATTACGTTGTTATCCAAAAATGTTAACAATAAAAATGCCACTGCAAAAGTAATCTTATGTGACAAATCTCCAAATAATTACTGGCTACATTAGTGATAATGTAAAGTGTCCTCCTCATTTTAAATATTGAGATTTCCTTATAGTAGGTAGAACTCTCTCTCTCTCTCTCTCTCTCTCTCTCTCTCTCTCTCAAAATGTAAACAATCCCTTCAGACCATTAAAAGAGTATATATATAATATATATATATATATATATATATATATATATATATATATATATATATATATATATATATATATATATATATATATATATATATATATATATATATATATATATATATATACATATGCATATAATTTTTTTGGTAATGTTAAGGACTTACTTTCTTTGAAAATCTTATGCCTCTTTAAGCAAACATCGGTTGCAGATTTCTTCACCATTAAAAATTAAGACGAAATATTCTTGTTTACAATATGGAAAACCTAATTTGCACTTTCTGTTTCCCTGTGAAGGGTGTCATGAGCTGGACGCATGCACGAAAGCAATGGGCAAATGCAGCAACAGCGGTTCTTGTGGGGCAGATGAGAGAATTATTGCAAGAGGCTGTTCTGGCACAGGGTGCGTTTGTTGTGCTCCTGATAACGGTTAGTATCTCCTTTTGTTGTACATGGAACTAATCAGCTCTACGCAGTTTCAAGTGTACTTGAAATTTTGCAATTTTAAAAACTAATTAACCATTTAGCTAGACTGAAAAGCACTGAAATAGACACGTAGGAAACTGAAAAAAAAAATCTGTACAGAACCTTCAAAGTTTAATGTCATCACATAATGTTAAAAATGAAAATGGCAGTACAAAAGTTATTTTGTCTAATCAACGTACAAACAATCTAATTTACTTCTGTATTTCACTGGAAATGTTAACTAACACAAGTTGGTACATCAGTGGCATCAAAACTTTCCTCTTAATTTTGTTTATGTTTTAAATTTAATTCTGCATTTTACAGTATGTTATGACGACTCGGGTATCTGTTCCAAATATAATGGACACTGTACCATGGACCCATGTGATGCTGATACAGAAGAAGAGATAGCACACGCATGTGCAGGTCCCGATTGCATGTGCTGTGCTCCCAAACCAGGTTTGTCTAACTGGTCAAGTTTTAAAAAGAGAGAATCTTGGATATTCTCTCTCTCTCTCTCTCTCTCTCTCTCTCTCTCTCTCTCTCTCTCTCTCTCTCTCTCTCTCTCTCTCTCTCGTCTTGAATGATGGCAAGGCACAGTCCATGATGAGTCCACAACAAATTCCCTCTGTAATAGAGTTAAACATCACATGCCAGTAATGGAAAATATAACACATACAATGACTCGAGGCTGCACTGATGGTGGCAAGGACTCAAGGAATGAATGGACACTTTACACTGGAACACAGAACATTGGCAATGGCACTGGATAAAATGGCACAAGGACAAAGCGAAATACTGGCACTCAGTAAACACTTCTAATGGCAAACTGTCGTGATGGAAAGGTCTTCACTCATACTTTACCCTAGGGGAAGCGGGTCTCAAACGAGTACTGACGAGGGGCACGGCACACTAATCACTTGGACGGTTCGTTCCGAGGATGACTGTAGAATCGGAGTCGAGTCTGGGGTCGGGTGTGGACAGAGGGGGGGGGGAGGGGCCTCTCAGCACCTCTCACGCACATACGACTGCTCTAGCTAACTGCAAAGATCTCTCCTGTCCTAGCCCCTTTTAAGACCTCTGCCGAGTGTGTTGACCGTGTGCAGAGATCTACCGAGTATGGTGACCGTGTGCCAAGATGTGTCATTTTCCAGGTGTTCCGGCCATCTGCTTGTATCTCCCCAGGTATCCTGTGGAAAGACAATTCAGCCAGCTCAATCTGCCTTTAGAATGGTTGCTTTAAGCAGCTTAGTTGGGCTAAGCTGCTTAAGGGAGTGGCACTCAGCCTCTTATCTTTGCCCTTTTCGACTGTGCCATCTAAATATCTGTTTCAGGTAAAGGAAGGGGACAGATTGAAATGTTGATAACTTTTAGTGTTGATATCTAGGTCAACTGGGATCGGCTATGCAGCGACGATTCTACTTTCAATACACTAAGGGCAAACTAAAGGTTGGCTGTGCAGCAACTTCTTGTAACTTATAATATATATATTTTTGTATATATATATATATATATATATATATATATATATATATATATATATATATATATATATATACCAACACTATGTAACAAAAATTCTGTGAAATTCCACAACTCATGTCTTTTCTGTCCTTCGTCCTCCACAAATTCCCAATCATCACTATCATCCCTTCCCATAGTTCTCATCAGAGCAAGTCTGGGTCTTCTTACTCTTCTAGTGCCCACACATCCCAGCGAACACTCACACCCTCTTCTCCCAGGGGCTGTACGAAGGACAAGTCCAAGCCATCTCATCTCCCTTTCATAATTATCTTACCTACCTATGGAACTCCATTTGGTAGCATTTCCCATTCTATCCTACCATCTGACTCAAATATTCCCTAAATGCAGAATATCTGCTCACCCTGAAAGTAATCAATGTCGCTATCTATCGTCGTTTCTGAATCGGGCAACGGTTCGAATCCTGACAGGGGCAAAGGACTTATCAATTATAATTCCCCTTGGGTGTAAGTTATTCCCAAGGTATACAGAACTGGATATGAAACAACCTTCGTGGCTTAATAGTTGTGAACATAAAAAAGGTTTTAAAGCTTTATTTTTGTCATTTTAACGTTAATGCCACCACCATCTTGGTTAATAGGGCTTTTTATCTTTTGCACCCTTTCATTAAATGATCCTCTTGGGAAAAACATTTTAAGAATAATTGCTTTCCAACTAAGCTATTTTGTAGTACTGTTTATGCACTTGTAGGTAAATTAGACGGTTTCACCGTGCCAAAAGTGATTTTTCACGTCTCAATACCGTTTAGGAACAATGACAACTACAGAAGGAACAGAAATTATTTTGAACAATTCCCTCAGTCTAGATCTCAAACTAACTTTATAAATCTCTTGGTTTTGAGACTGATGTTCAAATATAAACATTCATACCCTCTTCTAATGCGTCCATCAGCAGTTTACTTGTCCAAAGTGTGATCTCAATAATTATGTGAGATCCATAAAAAGATTACTGAAGGTTCCCATAGATTCCCATCTGGGAATCAGCCTTAGAGCTGGCTATAAAGTGAATAAAAAAGAATAAAATTAAAAAGAGCAGTCAACCATCAAAGAACATAAATCTCAGTGCAAAGCTAAATTTTCTTATAAGTACGATCGAATCATTTTGAACCATTTCCACAGATTGCCAGGCACTGAACCATTGTAAGAACAGAGGTGGTACATGTAGAAGTAGCGCCGAATGCGGTAAAGGTCAAATAATAATTCCACGTGGATGTTCTGGCTTTGAGTGCTTCTGTTGTGCTCCAGAGAATGGTTAGTTTCAAGTTTTATTTCTCTATATATGAATCTTTTAATTCTCTACAAATATAAGTGGCATTTTGCAACAAAAAGAAAGCCCAAAATAATTTCCGTGAATATCTCACAAAGATTCACTACTATCTGCTATTTTAGAGAATACCCCTTGCTTTACTAAATTTCACTGGTGTGCACCTACATTTATACTAACTTATGAAATAATTTTGGCTATATTCTATTTAATCGGTAAGAAAATTGGGCGTTTTATGAATGCGAGTTATTTCTTTAGAATAAATTTTACTAGCTTTCTAATACATCTTTTCAATTGTACAGGATGCGCCACCACCAATATATGCCTCCAAAATGAAGGATATTGTAACAGGGGTCAGTGCAATCAGTTAACAGAAGAAGAGATTGCCAACGGCTGTGCTAGTCCAGGGTGTAAATGCTGTGCACCTCTGACAGGTCCGTTGAAATGGCCAGAGTTTGATCAAAATTTGTGTACAATTTATACAATACTTCAGTTGATGTAACATTTGTTTCTGTTACTGTCAAGAAAACAACACTTGATAAAAAACATTTTTTTTACCATGGAAATATTGAAATATCTGTTGTAGTAGTTATATCATCCGTAAATCAAAGTAATTGTGGAAAATCACCACAGTTTGTGTGGAGTCACTCCGGTGCAAAGAAGCAGGAGGTATGTGCAGCAGAGGAAGCCAGTGTAGTGACGATGGTACACTGATTGCAAATGGATGTTCTGGCAGTGGGTGCGTGTGCTGTGTTCCAGGAGGTTAGTATCTTGTTTTGTTGTATGTATAGCTGATTCTCTAGGTACTCTCAAGGTCTAGTCATTTCATACTATATAGGAAGGAAATGCAGTTTTAGATTTTTAGAAAAAAAAATGCTCTGAAATAGTCATGTACCTTTTGACAAAAATTCTATTATTCTGAAGTATAGAAAATATTCAAAGCTTTCTACATATCTATGCCATCAATAAATAAATGTCATAAATAAAAACGTCAATTTGAAAGTAACCTTAATTGTTAATAAATCTTCAGATAATTTAAACTGCTTCTATGTTTGACTGAAGGAGTTAAATAACAAAGGGGGAAATTAGTGATATGGCAATTTTTCTCTTAATTTTGTTTTACGTTGGATATATAATTCTGAATTTTACAGGATGCAAAGACTCAGGTATGTGTTCCCCGAATGGAGGACACTGTACCAAGGACCAATGTAATTCTGATACTGAAGTAGATATTGGAGGATGTAACGGTTCTGGTTGCAGATGCTGTGCTCCTAAACCAGGTATGTTCAGCTAGGAAAATATTAAAAGACTGAGAATCCAGAATAATAGATAAAGCTCTCTCTCTCTCAGAAATGTATACGATTCCTTTAAAACCAATGAAAGAAACTTTTGAAATTAGAGCCCGTCCCCCCTCCACAGAACAAACGGAAAGTTATGAAGCTTTCTGCTATAGCCTATCTCCAAGTACATTATTTTAAGTTTCTAATAGGCTATTCTTCATTTTACATTTCTTGTATTTTAAGACTGAGTGCCGGAGTTAGATACAGCCATAGCTAACAACTCGGAGGAAATCAGATGGATTGACCAAATCCGGGCTATAACCTTCAGAGAGGCCAGGGATGCTGGCGCATCCTTCATTTCACGCTCCTGGATAGCTAAATACATTAAAAGAGATGAATCCTTTGTTAAAAGAAACTGGAACAAAAATTCATATGACTGTCATCGCAAAAAGAGTGAGAATCTTGGAAGGCCTGAAGTCCTTTCTCAGGAGTCAAAAGACATCATAGCTGAGGCAGTGGGTAGGCCAAGAAAGTCTTTACGTAAATTGGCGCTTGAACTAAAAACAAAAAGGGGAAAGAGGAGAAGTTATAGTATTGTATATCGTAAGTTCAAAAAATCTGGCATCAAGCCATTTCATGTTATCAGCAAGCCCAACATCACTTGGCAACAGAGAGAAGACCATGTATGGTTTTGTGGTTCATTTCTTAAAGATTGGGATGAAGCTGACTTTCTCCATGTTGCCACATCAGATGAATTCTTCATTTACACAGTCAGGAACCCAAATCATAAAAATGACATCATTTGGGCTGCAAAGTTGGATGATGTCAGCGATGACGTGTGCTATCCCCAAGCTGTGAAATTTCCTGAATGTTTGGGAATTTTTCTCTGTTTCACAGCCAAAAGGTTAACGTGGATCTTCAAAGAAAAAGGACAGTCATGGAATAGCGAATACTTCAGAGAAACTGTGCTTACTGTAGGAGTATTTCCTTTCCTCAAAGATCCTGAAAATGTGTTATCTGCTGAAGAAGTCACATTTTTGCAAGAAAAGGCACAATGTTTCAAGCTCTTCAGACACAGGAGCTGCTTCGAAACAGTGGCATAGATTTCTTCTCGTCAAGTAAATTTGCAGGTAGCTCCTGACATTAATGTGTGTGAAAACATTGGTATATCTTAAAGGATCGTGTTGAAGCGCACACAATGAACTATGATGGTATACCAAGCCTCGACGACCTGCGAAGAGAGGTGACCGAAGTGCTCAGGGAAATGGAGTTTGAGTCTGTTTTTTTCATGATTTGCTGATCATACCCCTCAAGAATGCAGGCTGCGGTACAAGCAGAAGGAGGCCACACAAAATATTAAATACTCAGAGAGAAACTTGAATAAATACCTGTTCTGAATTACTTTTCTTTTGTCCATATCAATTTTAGTTTATGCTGTGGGGGCGGCTCTAATTTCAAAAACCCTGTATATGTATATATATATATATATATATATATATATATATATATATATATATATATATATATATATATATATATATATATATATATATATGTGAAATTTTTATCACACCATGATTTATATACAATCATTAGGCTACAAATGTTGTTTAACATCCAATTCACACTACTTCAGGAATATCCCTGATGGGGAATTATAGCTATATATAAATAAATAAATAAATATATATATATATATATATATATATATATATATATATATATATATATATATACATATATATATATATACATATATACTATCTTTTCCTGAAAATGTTTATGACCAGTTCTTTGGTGAAAGCTTCTTAACATCTTCTGCGGAGTTCTTCAACAATGAAAAAATACTTTTAAAGCCCTTGAATAAATATTACTTATAACAAGACAGAAAAAAACTGATTTAGATTTCCTCTACAGCGTGTAAGGAGCTGGACCCATGCACAGAAGCAATGGGTAAATGCAGCAACAGCGGTTCTTGTGGGGCAAATGAGAGAATTATTGCAAACGGATGTTCCGGCGCAGGGTGCGTTTGTTGTGCTCCTGATGATGGTTCGTAATCCCTTTTGTTCTTTGTATTAAACTTTTTCCTTGAGTGCTTTCACGACGTACAATAGAATATAGGATTTAGGCCAAAGGCTAAGCACTGGGACCTGTAAGGTCATTCAGCATTGAAAGGGAAGTTAAGAGTAAAAAGGTTTGAAAGGTGTAACAGGATGAAAACCTCGCAGTTGCACTATGAAACAATCGTTAGGAGTGGGTGGTGGAAGAGAATATGAATGGAGGTACAGTAAAAGGAATGAAAGGGGGTTGCAGCTAGGGGCCGAAGGGAAGCTGCAAAAAACCTTGAGTAACGCTTACAGTGCACCGCATGAGGCGCAGTGACGGCACATTACCCCCAAAAAAAGGGTTTTCATGACGTACTATTTTCATAATATGACGGAAAAGCAGTTTAATTACATCATAAACTACTGAATTAGGAAGAAAAGCTCTGAAATAGTCAGGCAGTGATGGTCAAAAATTATGGTGTTATCCAATAAATGTTAAAAATAAAAATGCCATTGCAAAAGTAATCTTACGTGACAAACCTCCATATTTTGATTATTTCTTCCTATGCCACCATCTTGGATGTGATAAATTTGTTAAGATATCTCTTAAATTGATTGTTAAGTGTAAAGAAAAGGTCAGTTTAGGTTGGGAACTATGTGGAATTGCTGTTAAATAGAAGATATCCAGAAAATATTCAAGTGCAGGCTATAGTATAGGGTATTTGTTCCTTACTGGACTTTGTTATTGGTCAGAAAAGCCAGCTCTACAAAGTGTCACTTAAGCTGAGGCGTTAATGTACATATTACCTTTTCTTGATAATGTTCAGGACTTACTCTCTTTGGAAATCTTATCCCTCTTTTAGTAAACATCTGCAGCAGATTTATTCATTAAACAAGATACATTAAACAAGATAGGGCAGGCACTTAAAGCCTATAAAAGTTTCTTTTTACAATATGGAAAACCTAATTTGCATCTGCTGCTTTCCTGTGAAGGGTGTGATGAGCTGGACCCATGCACAAAGGCCAGAGGCAGATGTACCACCAGCGGTTCTTGTGGGATTGCTGAAATTGTTATTACAAACGGGTGTTCCGGCGCAGGGTGCATTTGTTGTGCTCTTGATGATGGTTAGTATCTCGTTTTGCAGTTTGTATGAATGTTTTCCTTAAGTGCTTTCATGACGTATAACAGGATATAGGATTTAGGCTAAAGGTCAAGCACAGGGGCCTGTAAGGTTATTAAGCGTTGAAAGGGAAACTAGGAGTGGAAAGGTTTGTAAGGTGTAACAGGATGAAAACCTCACAGTTGCACTATGAAACAATTGTTAGGAGAGAGTGGATAGCAAGATGGAAGAAAGAGAATATGAATGGAGGTAGAGTAATGGAGATGAAAGGGGTTGTATTGTAGCTAGGGGCCGAAGGGAGGCTGCAAAGAACTTTAAGTAATGCCTACAGTGCACCACATGAGGTGCAATGACTGCGTTACCCCCCCCAATGGAGTTTTCATGAGGTACTACTGTCATAATACAAAGGAAAAGCAGCTTAATTATATCATAAACTACTGAACTAGGAAGAACAGCCCTCAAATTGTCATGCAGGTAATTGTCAAAAATTACGTTGTTATCCAAAAGTGTAAACAACAAAAATGCCACTGCAAAAGTAATCTCATGTGACAATCTCCAAATAATTCTAAGTGGCTACACTGGTGATAATGTAGTGTCCTCCTCATTTTAAATACTGAGATTTCATTATAGTACGTAGAACTCTCTCTCTCTCTCTCTCTCTCTCTCTCTCTCTCTCTCTCTCTCTCTCTCTCTCTCTCTCTCTCTCAAAAATGTAAACAATCCCTTCAGACTGTTAAAAGAGAGTATAATAAATATATATGCATATAATTTTTCTTGGTAATGATAAGAACTGGCTTTCTTTGAAAATCTTATGCCTCTTTAAGCAAACATCGGTTGCAGATTTCTTCACCATTAAAAGTTAAAAGGAAGTATATGCTCTTGTTTACAATATGGAAAACCTAATTTGCATTTTCTGTTTCCCTGTGAAGGGTGTCATGAGCTGGACGCATGCACGAAAGCAATGGGCAAATGCAGCAACAGCGGTTCTTGTGGAGCAGATGAGAGAATTATTGCAAACGGATGTTCCAGCGCAGGGTGCGCTTGTTGTGCTCCTGATGATGGTTCGTAACCCCTTTTGTTCTTTGTATGAAACTTTTTCCTTGAGTGCTTTCGCGACGTACAATAGAATATAGGATTTAGGCCAAAGGCTAAACACTGGGACCTGTAAGGTCATTCAGCGTTGAAAGGGAAATTAAGAGTAGAAAGGTTTGAAAGGTGTAACAGGATGAAAACCTCGCAGTTGCACTATGAAACAATCATCAGGAGAGGGTGGTGGAAGAGAGTATGAATGGAGGTACAGTAAAAGGAATGTAAGGGGTTGCAGCTAGGGGCCGAAGGGAAGCTGCAAAAGACCTTGAGTAACGCCTACAGTGCACCGCATGAGGCGCACTGACGGCACATTACCCCCCCTAAAAAGGGTTTTCATGATGTACTGTTTTCATAATATGACGGAAAAGCAGTTTAATTACATCATAAACTACTGAATTAGGAAGAAAAGCTTTGAAATAGTCAGGCAGTGATGGTCAAAAATTATGTTGTTATCCAATAAATGTTAAAAATAAAAATGACATTGCAAAAGTAATCTTACGTGACAAACCTCCATATTTTGATTATTTCTTCCTATGACACCATTTTGGATGTGATAAATTTGTTAAGATATCTCTTAAATTGATTGTTAAGTGTAAAGAAAAGGTCAGCTTAGGTTGGGAACTATGTGGAATTGCTGTTAAATAGAAGATATCCAGAAAATATTCAAGTGGAGGCTATAGTATAGGGTATTTGTTCCTTACTGGACTTTGTTATTGATCAGAAAGGCCAGTTCTACAAAGTGTCACTTAAGCTGAGGTGTTAATGAACATATTATCTTTTCTTAGTAATGTTCAGGACTTACACTCTTTGGAAATCTTATGGCTCTTTTAGTAAACATCTGCAGCAGATTTATTCAGCATTAAACAAGATACTTTTAAGCTTAGTTAAAGTCCTCCTGGGCGTCTGTAGGCTCATAGGGCAGGCACTGATCTCCTGTTTCCTAGGCCGACAGCCATAAGAAGAATTCTTTTTTACAATATGGAAAACCTAATTTGCATCTGCTGCTTTCCTGTGAAGGGTGTGATGAGCTGGACCCATGCACAAAGGCCAGAGGCAGATGTACCACCAGCGGTTCTTGTGGGATTGCTGAAATTGTTATTACAAACGGGTGTTCCGGCGCAGGGTGCATTTGTTGTGCTCTTGATGATGGTTAGTATCTCGTTTTGCTGTTTGTATCAAAGTTTTTCTTAAGTGCTTTCATGACGTAGAACAGAATATAAAATTCAAGCCAAAGGCCAAGCACTGGGACCTATAAAGGTCACTCAGTGCTGAGAAGGAAATTAAGAGTAGATGGTTTGATAGGTGTAACAGGATGAAAACCTCACAGTTGCACTATAAAACAATCGTTAGGAGAGGGTGGATAGCAACTAGGGGCCGAAGGGAGGTTGCAAAGAACCTTAAGTAATGCCTACAGTGCATCACATGAGGTGCAATGACTGCGTTACCCTCCTAATGGAGTTTTCATGAGGTACTACTGTCATAATATAAAGGAAAAGCAGCTTAATTATCTCATAAACTAATGAACTAGGAAGAACAGCCCTCGAATTGTCATGCAGGTAATTGTCAAAAATTACATTATCCAAAAATGTTAACAATAAAAATGCCACTGCAAAAGTATTCTCATGTGACAATCTCCAAATAATTCTCTAATTGGCTACATTAGTGATAATGTAGTGTCCTCCTCATTTTAAATATTGAGATTTCATTATAGTAGGTAGAACTCTCTCTCTCTCTCTCTCTCTCTCTCTCTCTCTCTCTCTCTCTCTCTCTCTCTCTCTCAAAAATGTAAACAATCCCTTTAGACTATTAAAAGAGAGTATAATATATTGTCACGATGCGTATCAAGTACCTGGTTATTACACAACTAATCTCAAGATTCAAAAATATACCTCACTTCAGCCAGATACCTGAACTCTCATAACATTAATTGTTACGACTGAGTACTCTAAAGGTAACAGTGATCCCTTAAGAAAAAACTTATTTATCAATCACTTGAAAAATCAAACTAAGTCTATCAGAATATGTGAGCTGGACGTATCAAAAATTAAACTAGAAATCTTCTAGAGTAAAAGGGCATCACTCCATCAAAAACTCTAACTGTTTCCTGGTCTTAATTCACTTTAGCAAACTAAAAGAACAAAACATGTTTATCACTTTGCCTTATGCACACATAATCAATCCTATTCACTGATGGTCAATAAATGAAACACTGTTTTTCTAAAAATGTTAAATACAAAATTTATTTTCAGATTCAAAGTTTATAACTAGAATTCACAATTAATTAGAATTCACAATCTGAAAAATTTACTAAGGTTGAAAATAACACAAAACTCAATGAATTCTTGAATTAAATTATGAAACAAAACTAATTCACAAAAAACTTTATCAGGAATTTAAATTAATCAAGCAAAATTTAAACTATCAAGAATTACTCAATATTTAAAAGAAAATCTCAATAAATGAAATCAAGTATGCAATGTTAAATTAAGTATGCAATGTTAAATTAAGTATGCAATGTTCAATTGCCAAGAAATATTTACAATGCTATGTAAATAAATGCTACATCACAAACATAAAAAATGTGAAAATATAAAGAAATTGTAAATAGAAAAACACACAAAAATACATATAAGATTTATCAATAATGATTTCACTTGTTCAAAATTTCCTAACTTATCATACCACAAACTTCCTAACTTATCATACCATGGTATCAATAAGTAAAATTTCACGTCACCTTACTCAACTTGTGAAAACCTCTGTAAATCACTTGCTGCAGCTGCGTTAACAATACAATACACTTTTTTACCAGGCGCCGTTAGAACTTAATAACTTTGCTAAATTCAGATCTCAAAAGTTAATGTTAAAAGTGACCACAAAAATTACGTTAAAAGTAATCTCTTCCTAATTAGGAATGAGAGAGAGAGAGAGAGAGAGAGAGAGATGGAACCAAATCGACTGGTCTCAGAAATCAGAATGAAATAAATTTTAGGATTCCAGTAACAGTGAAACAATTACGTGATGTCATTAAAGCATTTTGGGTACGAGATACAAAATTGAAGTTCTAGAAGCAGGGAGGTGACGTCACTAAAGCGTTTTGGGTGCGAGATACAATGGAGAAGCTTCTAGAAGGAAGTTACGTCATCCCAGCAAAACGTTTTGAACGCATCTTACAAAACATGACGTAATTGATCAGGACACGTATTCTTTCTCTCCAAGTGGTGTACGTGACTTGAACATGCAACAACGTGAAATCACTTGTCTTGAGCCCGTATGGGACGAATCGGCGTTTGTTTTGCAAATCTGTCATCGCTAACCCAAAACAAAGCGTTCGCTCTTATCTGAACTGATGACAACTAAAATGAAACAAGCCCTGGTGGACACACACACGTGTTCATAAGCTACGCTTTTACCAAGAAAGATATTCGTTTTAAATTACGTTACTATTAAAATTATAATAACAATTCTAAATTACGCTATCAAGTAACTTAATCAAGTTCTTTTGAGATCTGATGCCAAACTAAATATGACACTTCAACGATCATTATCATTAAACATAACACATGAAAAAAGTAAATATGTCAAAATTATAGGAGGATATACATATTACAGGGCAACATCATAAAAAATATATATATATATATATATATATATATATATATATATATATATATATATATATATATATATATATATATATATATATATATATATATATATATATATATATATATATAATACATATATATATATATATATATATATACATATAATATACATATGCATATAATTTTCTTGGTAATGTTAAGAACTTGCTTTCTTTGAAAATCTTATCCCTCTTTAAGCAAACATCAGTTTGCAGATTTTCTTCACCCTTAAAAATTATAAAAGGAAGTATATATTCTTATTTACAATATGGAAAACCTAATTTGCATTTTCTGTTTCCCTGTGAAGGGTGTCATGAGCTGGACGCATGCACGAAAGCAATGGGCAAATGCAGCAACAGCGGTTCTTGTGGGGCAAATGAGAGAATTATTGCAAACGGATGTTCCGGTGCAGGGTGCGTTTGTTGTGCTCCTGATGATGGTTCGTAACCCCTTTTGTTCTTTGTATGAAACTTTTTCCTTGAGTGCTTTCAAAACGACAATAGAATATAGGATTTAGGCCAAAGGCTAAACACTGGGACCTGTAAGGTCATTCAGCGTTGAAATTCAAATTAAGAGTAGAAAGGTTTGAAAGGTGTAACAGGATGAAAACCTCGCAGTTGCACTATGAAACAATCATCAGGAGAGGGTGGTGGAAGAGAATAAGAATGGAGGTACAGTAAAAGGAATGAAAGGGGTTGCAGCTAGGGGCCGAAGGGAAGCTGCAAAAGACCTTGAGTAACGCTACAGTGCACCGCATGAGGCGCACTGACGGCACATTACCCCCCTAAAAAGGGTTTCCATGACATACTGTTTTCATAATATGACGGAAAAGTAGTTTAATTACATCATAAACTACTGAATTAGGAAGAAAAGTTCTGAAGTACACTATGAAACAATCGTTAGGAGAGGGTGGATAGCAAGATGGAAGAAAGAGAATATGAATGGAGGTACAGTAATGGGGATGAAAGGGGTTGTGTTGTAACTAGGGCCGAAGGGAGGTTGCAAAGAACCTTAGGTAATGCCTACAGTGCACCACATGAGGTCCAATGACTGCATTACCCTCCTAATGGAGTTTTCATGAGGTACTACTGTCATAATACAAAGGAAAAGCAGCTTAATTATATCATCAACTACTGAACTAGGAAGAACAGCCCTCAAATTGTCACGCAGGTAATTGTCAAAAATTACGTTGTTATCCAAAAATGTTAACAATAAAAATGCCACTGCAAAAGTATTCTCATGTGACAATCTCCAAATAATTCTAATTGGCTACATTAGTGATAATGTAAAGTGTCCTCCTCATTTTAAATATTGAGATATTATTATAGTAGGTAGAACTCTCTCTCTCTCTCAAAAATGTAAACAATCCCTTTAGATTATTAAAAGAGAAAACATAATATATATATATATATATATATATATATATATATATATATATATATATATATATATATATAACTATATATATATATACATATGATTTTTTCTTGGTAATGTTAAGAACTTGCTTTCTTTGAAAATCTTATGCCCCTTTATGCAAACATCGGTTGCAGATTTCTTCACCATTAAAAGTTAAAAGGAAGTATATATTCTTGATTACAATATAGAAAGCCTAATTTGCATTTTCTGTTTCCTGTGAAGGGTGTCATGAGCTGGACGCATGCACAAAAGCAATGGGCAAATGCAGCAACAGCGGTTCTTGTGGGGCAGATGAGAGAATTATTGCAAACGGATGTTCCGGCGCAGGGTGCGTTTGTTGTGCTCCTGATGATGGTTCGTAACCCTTTTGTTCTTTGTATGAAACTTTTTCCTTGAGTGCTTTCGCGACGTACAAGAGAATATAGGATTTAGGCCAAAGGCTAAGCACTGGGACCTGTAAGGTCATTCAGCGTTGAAAGGGAAATTAAGAGTAAAAAGGTTTGAAAGGTGTAACAGGATGAAAACCTCGCAGTTGCACTATGAAACAACCGTTAGGAGAGGGTGGTGGAAGAGAATATGAAGGGAGGTACAGTAAAAGGAATGAAAGGGGTTGCAGCTAGGGACCGAAGGGACGCTGCAAAAGACCTTGAGTAACGCCTACAGTGCACGCCATGAGGCGCACTGACGGCACATTATCCCCCCCCCCAATAAAAGGGTTTTCATGACGTACTATTTTCATAATATGACGGAAAAGTAGTTTAATTACATCATAAACTACTGAATTAGGAAGAAAAGCTCTGAAATAGTCAGGCAGTGATGGTCAAAAATTATGTTGTTATCCAATAAATGTTAAAAATAAAATTGCTACTGCAAAAATAATCTTACGTGACAAACCTCCATATTTTGATTATTTCTTCCTATGCCACCATTTTGGATGTGATAAATTTGTTAAGGTATCTCTTAAATTGATTGTTATTAATTGTTAAGTGTAAAGAAAAGGTCAGTTTAGGTTGGGAACTATGTGGAATTGCTGTTAAATAGAAGATATCCAGAAAATATTCAAGTCCAGGCTATAGTATAGGGATTTTTCCTTAATGGACTTTGTTATTGATCAGAAAGGCCAGCTCTACAAAGTGTCACCTAAGCTGAGGCGTTAATGTACATATTATCCTTTCTTGGTAATGTCCAGGACTTACTCTCTTTGGAAATATTATGCCTCTTTTAGTAAACATCTGCAGCAGATTTATTCAGCATTAAACAAGATACTTTTAAGCTTAGTTAAAGTCCTCCTGGGCCTCTGTAGGCTCATAGGGCAGGCACTGATCTCCTGTTTCTTAAGCCGACAGCCAGTGGGGGACAGGAACCAATGCCTGTGACACGTGGCCAGTGTGTCGCTAGACCCACTGTTCAGCTCCCCAGCCCAAGGGCTGGTACCTATTCTCCTACTGAACCTCATAAGTAAGAATTCTTTTTTACAATATGGAAAACCTAATTTGCATCTGATGCTTTCCTGTGAAGGGTGTGATAAGCTGGACCCATGCACAAAGGCCAGAGGCAGATGTACCACCAGCGGTTCTTGTGGGATTGCTGAAATTGTTATTACAAACGGGTGTTCCGGCGCAGGGTGCATTTGTTGTGCTCCTGATGATGGTTAGTATTTCGTTTTGCTGTTTGTATCAAAGTTTTTACTCAAGTGCTTTCATGACGTAGAACAGAATATAGAATTTAAGCCAAAGGCCAAGCACTGGGACCTATAAAGGTCACTCAGTGCTGAGCAGGAAATTAAGAGTAGATGGTTTGATAGGCGTAACAGGATGAAAACCTCACAGTTGCACTATGAAACAATCGTTAGGAGAGGGTGGATAGCAAGATGGGAGAAAGAGAATATGAATGGAGGTACAGTAATGGGGATGAAAGGGGTTGTACCTCGGGGCCGAAGAAAGGTTGCAAAGAACCTTAGGTACTGCCTACAGTGCACCACATGAGGTGCAATGACTGCATTACCCTCCTAATGGAGTTTTCATGAGGTACTACTGTCATAAAATAAAGGAAAAGCAGCTTAATTATATCATCAACTACTGAACTAGGAAGAACAGCCCTCAAATTGTCACGCAGGTTATTGTCAAAAATTACGTTGTTATCCAAAAATGTTAACAATAAAAATGCCACTGCAAAAGTAATCTTATGTGACAAATCTCCAAATAATTCTAATTGGCTACATTAGTGATAATGTAAAGTGTCCTCCTCATTTTAAATATTAAGATTTCATTATAGTAGGTAGAACTCTCTCTCTCTCTCTCTCTCTCTCTCTCTCTCTCTCTCTCTCTCTCTCTCTCTCTCTCTCTCTCTCTCTCTCTCTCTCTCAAAATGTAAACAATCCCTTCAGACTATTAAAAGAGATAATATATATAATATATATATATATATATATATATATATATATATATATATATATATATATATATATATATATATATATATATATATATATGCATATAATTTTTCTTGGTAATGTTAAGAACTTGCTTTCGTTGAAAATCTTATGCCTCTTTTATGCAAACATCGGTTGCAGATTTCTTCACCATTAAAAGTTAAAAGGAAGTATATATTCTTGTTTACAATATGGAAAACATAATTTGCATTTCTGTTTCCCTGTGAAGGGGTGTCATGAGCTGGACGCATGCACAAAAGCAATGGGCAAATGCAGCAACAGCGGTTCTTGTGGGGCAGATGAGAGAATTATTGCAAACGGATGTTCCGGCGCAGGGTGCGTTTGTTGTGCTCCTGATGATGGTTCGTAACCCCTTTTGTTCTTTTGTATGAAACTTTTTCCTTGAGTGCTTTCGCGACGTACAATAGAATATAGGATTTAGGCCAAAGGCTAAGCACTGGGATCTGTAACGTCATTCAGCGTTGAAATGGAAATTAAGAGTAGAAAGCTTTGAAAAGTGTAGCAGGATGAAAACCTCGCAGTTGCACTATGAAACAATCTTTAGGAGAGGGTGGTGGAAGAGAATATGAATGGAGATACAGTAAAAGGAATGAAAGGGGTTGCAGCTAGGGGCTGAAGGGACGCTGCAAAAGACCTTGAGTAATGCCTACAGTGCAACGCATGAGGCGAACTGACGGCACATAACCCCCAAAAAAGGGTTATCATGACGTACTGTTGTCATAATATGACGGAAAAGCAGTTTAATTACATCATAAACTGCTGAATTAGGAAGAAAAGCTCTGAAATAGTCAGGCAGTGATGGTCAAAAATTATGTTGTTAACCAATAAATGCTAAAAATAAAAATCCCATTCCAAAAGTAATCTTACGTGACAAACCTCCATATTTTGATTATTTCTTCCTATGCCACCATTTTGGATGTGATAAATTTGTTAAGATATCTCTTAAATTGATCGTTAAGTGTAAAGAAAAGGTCAGTTTAGGTTGGGAACTATGTGGAATTGCTGTTAAATACAAGATATCCAGAAAATATTCAAGTGCAGGCTATAGTATAGGGTATTTGTTCCTTACTGGACTTTGTTATTGGTCAGAAAGGCCAGCTCTACAAAGTGTCACTTAAGCTGAGGCGTTAATGTACATATTACCTTTTCTTGATAATGTTCAGGACTTACTTTCTTTGGAAATCTTATGCCTCTTTTAGTAAACATCTGCAGCAGATTCATTCAGCATTAAACAAGATACTTTAAAGCCCATAAGAATTCTTTTTTACAATATGGAAAACCTAATTTGCATCTGCTGCTTTCCTGTGAAGGGTGTGATGAGCTGGACCCATGCACAAAGGCCAGAGGCAGATGTACCACCAGCGGTTCTTGTGGGATTGTTGAAATTGTTATTACAAACGGATGTTCCGGCGCAGGGTGCATGTGTTGTGCTCTTGATGACGGTTAGTATCTCGTTTTGCAGTTTGTATGAAAGTTTTCCTTAAGTGCTTTCATGACGTAGAACAGAATAAAGAATTTAAGCCAAGGCCAAGCACTGGGACCTATAAAGGTCACTCAGTGCTGAGAAGAAAATTAAGAGTAGATGGTTTGATAGGTGTAACAGGATGAAAACTTCGCGGTTGCACTATGAAACAATTGTTAGGAGAGGGTGGATAGCAAGATGGAAGAAAGAGAATATGAATGGAGGTACAGTAATAGGGATGAAAGGGGTTGTATTGTAACTGACTGCACTACCCCCCTAAGGGAGTTTTCATGAGGTACTACTGTCATTATATAAAGGAAAAGCAGCTTAATTATATTATAAACTACTGAACTAGGAAGAACAGCCCTCGAATTGCCATGCAGGTAATTGTCAAAAATTGCGTCGTTATCCAAAAATGTTAACAATAAAAATGCCACTGCAAAAGTAATCTCATGTGACAATCTCCAAATAATTCTAGGTGGCTACACTGGTGATAATGTAAAGTGTCCTCCTCATTTTAAATACTGAGATTTCATTATAGCAGGTAGAACTCTCTCTCTCTCTCTCTCTCTCTCTCTCTCTCTCTCAAAAATGTAAACAATCCCTTCAGACTATTAAAAGGGAGTATAATATATATATATATATATATATATATATATATATATATATATATATATATATATATATATATATATATATATAATATTTTATATATATATATATATATATATATATATGAAATTTTTTATCACACCGTGATTTATATACAATCATGAAGCTACAAATGTCGTTTAATATCAAATTCACGCTACTCGAGAGTATCTCCGATGGAGAATTATCACCGAAGGGGAATTTATATAAGTGATAAATGAACAGGTACCATTGAGACGCGAACCCTTGACATGGACCCATTCAACGACACCAGTAGACGTTACCACCGCGCCATCAAGATTATATATATATATATATATATATATATATATATATATATATATATATATATATATATATATATATATATATATATATATATATATATATATACATATATATATATATATATATATATATATATATATATATATATATATATATATATATATATATATATATATATATATATACGAAGATAAAAAGGCCCATTAAACATTATTTGAACGTTGCAACCATATATTTCGAGCACTTTCTTCTGTGACCCTGTTCACTGGTAAAATATGGACAGATGAAATGTTACAAGGATATACTGCATATACAAAGCGTATGCAGGTGTGGCATTAAATCTCCGATGGTATGCAGGTGACCGTTTCCCAAGGAGGGAAAGTAAACAATTCCCTAGTGGTTTCTGGCCTCATTAACTCCTGTTTGGCGACGCGTCTGGTGATCGTGTTCCCTGGAACACCTTCTTCAGAAGAGGTGTGAGGATTAAAGCGTCGATGTTGTCCGATTCCCAATGTCCTCCTGACAAGTCCATATTGTTGGTTTGATTGATGATAGCAGATTCCAGCATCTTTCTTTTGTATGGACAGCTACTTTTGAAAACCAGCTCCGCCCCGCTCCAATTTATGGAATGGCCTGTATCTCTGATATGTAGGAAAATCCCCGAACTCTCCGAAGCATACTGTACCACTCTTTTGTGCTCTATTAATCTTTGCGAGAGGGATCTACCCGTCTCCCCCGCATAAATCTCATTATAATTGCTGCACGGAATCTTGTAAACTCTGGCTTCTTCCCCTTTTTTATTTAAGTATACGTTAATGAGCGAGCTCCCAATGGATTTGGGGTAATGGAAAATAAAAGGATTGTAAGACCTGAGTTGTTCGGTGGGTTTTTGGACGTTTTCGTCATACGGATGCTTTATTTTGTTGTTAAAGTCTATTTGTCTGTTGTGAGTGGGACCTCTGTAATATAATTTATTCGCTTTGTTAATAGCCCCCTCGATAATGTGTGGTGGATAGAGCAACTGCGTTAGGTGTTGGCGGATCGTGTTGAATTCTTTATCTAGGTAGCCACTTGAACATATCCTAAGCCCCCTGAGGAGGAAGTTGCACCCTACCATGATCTTTACGGAGACATCGTGGTAGTTTACGAAATGAATGTAGGAAACAGCGAAAGTGGGTTTCCTATATACTGTGAACGCGTATCTGTTCTGTTCTCTTATGATCAGTACATCTATGAACGGCAATTTTCCGTCCTTTTCCCATTCCATTTTGAATTTTATGGTCGGAACTAGCGAATTTAGTCTATTAAAGAATTCATTAAAGTCTCCCCAGCTATTGCCCCAGAAAGTAAAAATATCATCTACATATCTAAGCCAGATCATATTACGGGATTTGATAGACGACAAAATTTCTGTTTCGAAATATTCCATGTACAAGGTTGCTAGAAGGGGTGATAGGGGACTGCCCATGCTGCAGCCTAATTTTTGTTTGCAAAAGTTACCCTTGAAAGAAAATACATTGTTTGTTACACAGAGGTTGATAAGTTGTGGAGTTTTATTTATGCCAAGAGGAAAATGGTCTTCATATGGTTGTAACTTCCTCTTTGAAAAAGACAACACGTCGGCGATCAGGACTTTAGTAAATAATGACTCGACGTCTAGGCTGAGCAATTTGATGTTATTTGAGGGGATGTTTAAACTATTAAATTTTGTTATAAAATCCTCTGCATGTTTGACGTGGGAGAATGAGAAGGTTCTTAGAAGGGGTGATAACAGGTCTGCAAGCCATTTGGATAATTTACACATGAAAGAGCCCCTGGTAGATATTATGGGGCATAAAGGAATCCCATCTTTATGTGTTTTCGGGAGGCCGTAAAAGTAGGGGAGAGAGAGGTTGATTATCTTGAATGTCTCTAGTAATTCTGTGTTGTTCTTATTGCCCCCTATGGTTCGGAATGATTTGTTAAATTGGGCGGCAATATTTGTTGTGAGATCTTTCGTTAATTTATCATAGGTCTCCGCATCGTTTAGAAGTTCTTCAACTTTATTGATGTACATCTCCTTATAATATCCCCCCTTCTTCTTAAACTAACTAACGCATTCTGGAATCTTTTCGGGAGCGAATTTTTGTTGTTATTTTGCTCCAAGACATTCAGCAAAATGCCTCTGAGACAAGCATCTTTTTTGTCACAATTGTTTTTTGTAAACTTATCAAAAGAGAAATTGAAACAAGAACGAATGAAAACCAATTCAACAAATCAGTCAGAGTTCGGGGATTTTCCTACATATCAGAGATACAGGCCATTCCATAAACTGGAGTGGGACGGAGCTGGTTTTCAAAAGCAGCTGTCCGTACAAAAGAAAGATGCTGGAATCTGCTATCATCAATCAAACCAACAATATAAACTTGTCAGGAGGACATTGGAAATCGGACGACATCGACGCTTTAATCCTCACACCTCTTCTGAAGAAAGTGTTCCAGGAAACACGACCACCAGACGCGTCGCCAAAAGGGAGTTAATGAGGCCAAAAACCACTAGGGAATTGTTTATTTTCCCTCCTTCTTAGGAAACGGTCACCTGCATACCATCGGAGACTTAATGCCACACTTTCATATGCTTTGTATATATACCCTTGTAACATTTCATCTGCCCATATTTTACCAACGAACAGGGGCACAGAAGGAAGTGCTCGAAATATACGGTTGCAACGATCAAAATTGTGTTTTATGGGCCTTTTTATCTTCATATTATACTGTGGTATTAGAGTAAAAGACATTCATATATATATATATATATATATATATATATATATATATATATATATATATATATATATATATATATATGTGTGTGTGTGTGATGTGTGTGTGTGTGTGTGTGTGTATGTATATAACGTTTTCTTTGGTAACGTTAAGGACTTACTTTCTTTGAAAATCTTGTGTCTCTTTAAGCAAACATCGGTTGCAGATTTCTTCACCATCAAAAATTAAGACAAGAAATATTCTTCTTGTTTACAATATGGAAAACCTAATTTGCATTTTCTGTTTCCCTGTGAAGGGTGTCATGAGCTGGACGCATGCACGAAAGCAATGGGCAAATGCAGCAACAGCGGTCCTTGTGGGGCAGATGAGAGAATTATTGCAAGAGGCTGTTCTGGCACAGGGTGCGTTTGTTGTGCTCCTGATAACGGTTAGTATCTCCTTTTGTTGTACATGGAACTAATCAGCTCTAGGCAGTTTCAAGTGTACTTGAAATTTTGCAATTTTAAAAACTAATAAACCATTCAGGTAGATTGAAAAGCACTGAAATAGACACATAGCTAACAGAAAAAAAATCTGTACGGAACATTTAAAGTTTAATGTCATCAGATAATGCTAAAAATGAAAGTGGCAGTACAAGAGTCATTTTGTCTAATCAACTTCCAAATAATCTACTTTAGTTCTATATTTCACTGGAAATGTTAACTAGCACTAGTTGGTACATCAGCGGCATCAAAACTTTTCCCTTAATATTGCTTTATGTTTCAAATTTAATTCTGCATTTTACAGTATGCTATGACGACTTGGGTATCTGTTCCAAATATAATGGACACTGTACCAAGGACCCATGTGATGCTGATACAGAAGAGGAGATAGCACACGCATGTGCAGGTCCCGATTGCATGTGCTGTGCTCCCAAACCAGGTTTGTCTAACTGGTCAAATTTTAAAAACTAAGAATCTTGGATCGTAGTAAATCTTTCTCATTCTCTTTCTCCAGAAATGTATAAGTTAAGTCATACCTTAGTTTAACCAGACCACTGAGTTGATGAACAGATCTCCTAGGGCTGGCCCGAAGGATTTGGCTTATTTCACGTGGCTAAGAACCAATTGATTACCTAGCAACGGGACCTACAGGTTATTGTGGAATCCGAACCACATTATACTGAGAAATGAATTTCTATCACCAGAAATAAATTCCTTTAATTCTTCATTGGCCGGCCGGAGACTCGAACGCGGGCTCGGCAGAGTGCTACCCAAGAACGATATCGACCCATCCAATGGGGAACTTATAGAATGAAAGAAAGAAAGATTTTATATATTATATATATATATATATATATATATATATATATATATATATATATATATATATATATATATATATATATATATATATATTTGGATATTTATGACTTACTAACTTTGCTTAAACTTGATTGCCTGTATTAATTACCATCTATGGTAATAAAGCTCCTCGTTGGGCGAGTCGGTAGAGTTGTCGGCTAGCACTCTGCTAGGCCCGAGTTTGCGTCTCTGGCCGGCCAATGAAGAATTAGAGGAATTTGTTTCTGGTGATAGAAATTCATTTCTCGGTATAATGTGGTTCAGATTCCACAATAAGCTGTAGGTCCCGTTGCTGGGTAACCAACTGGTTCTTAGCCACGTAAAATAAGTCTAATCCTTAGGGCGCTGGTCCTAGGAGAGCTGTTAATCAGCTCAGTGGTCTGGTTAAACTAAGGTATACTTAACTTTTTTAGTTGTATTCCACAAGAAAAGAAGAAAAAACTGATATTTTTAATGCTTGTAAGTAAAGTAAATATTCATTCTTACGAGATGGAAAAACTGATTTGCATTTCCTGCGCAGAGTGCAAGGAGCTGGACCCGTGCAAGGCAGCGATGGGGAAATGCAGCGAAAGCAGTTCTTGTCACAAGAATGAAAAAATGATTGAAAATGGATGTTCTGGCACTGGGTGCGTGTGCTGTGCTCCTGACGACGGTTAGTATTTTGTTCTGATGTACGTATAACCCCCAAGGTTCATTCCTATCCTAACATAAAGGAAAAGCAATGAAAACCAATCAACTAGGGATAAAAGCTCTGAAACAGACACGTTGGTAACTGACACAAATTCTGTACAGAATATATTCAAAGACTGATGCCATCTCAGAACGTTAAAATTTAAAAAAAAAAGGCCACCATGAAGTCGTCTTGTCTAACAAACCTGCGAACAATCTCAAGTACTTCAGTATCTGACAGGAAATGTTAAGATTGGTATATTAGTGAAACGAAAATGTTTCTCTAAATTTTCAGCTATCTTACAAATGCAACTCTGAATTTTACAGCGTGCAAAGACTCGGGCATGTGTTCAAAATATGGAGGACACTGTACCAAGGAAGACTGTAACCGTGATACAGAGGTAGAAACTGGAGGATGTGACGGTCCTTCCTGTAGATGCTGTGCTCCCAAACCACCAGGTGTGTTTAAATGGTCGTGCTTTCAAAACTGAGAATCCAGTAGAAAAGGCTCGCTTTCTCTCTCTCTCTCTCTCTCTCTCTCTCTCTCTCTCTCTCTCTCTCTCTCTCTCTCTCTCTCTCTTCCAGAAAGGTATACAGTACTTTGCAGGCCATTGAAAGAAAGTGTGTGTGTGTGTGTGTGTATATCCATATATAATATATTATATATATATATACATACATACAATGTGTATATATATACATACATACATATAATCACACACATATATATATATATACACACATATATATATAAATATATATATATATATATATATATATATATATATATATATATATATATATATAAAAATTTATATACTCATCTTTTCTTGTTAATGTTTGCGACGTATTAACTTAGCTAAGCTAAAAATTTCTTGCCTTCACAAATTAAAGTCTCTTGTACATTTATTCCTCAATAAAAAAAAAATGATTCTTTTAGAGCGTATGATTACAGTAAACATTTCCCTACAATACGGAAAGGACACTGACCGGTTCGCATTTCCCCTGCAGTGTGTCGCATGTTAGAGCCATGCAAAACGGAAGGCGGCAAATGTATCAGCAGCGATCACTGCGGAGCAGATGAAACGGTTGTTGCAAACGGATGTTCCGGCAATGGGTGCATGTGTTGCGCTCCTGACAGGGGTTAGTGCCTTGTTTTATTTGTGAGTACCTTCTCGTGGTACTGTACTTTCAAGCTTTACTTATTTCATAATGTGAAGGAAAAAGTATTTTTACAGTATAAACAATTTAACGAGGTAGAAAAGCTCTGAAATGAATTGATTCAGTGTTCAAGGTTGGACGTTGTCACCTAATCAATACTCAAAAATAACAAGTAAAAAATGTGCCGAACTTTCTTCGGCGCAATCGAGTTTTCTGTAGAGCCGTTACAGCTTATAATCAAGGCCACCGAAAATATTTTTATCTTTCGGTGGTCTCGGTATAATGCTGTATGAGCCGCGGCCCATGAAACTTTAACCACGGTCCGCTGGTGGCCTGTCCTATATCGTTGCCAGAAGCACGATAATGGCTAACTTTAACCTTAAATAAAATATAAAATACTGAAGACAGAGGGCTGCAATTAGTATGTTTGATGATTGGAGGGTGTATGATCAACATACCAATTTGCAGCCCTCTAGCCTCAGTAGTTTTTAAGACCTGAGGGCGGTCAGAAAAAGTGCGGACAGAATAAAGTGCGGACGGACAGAGAAAGCCAGCACAACCATTTTTTCTGTTGCAGAAACCTAAAAATGGCAGTTTAAAAGTTAGTTTGTCTATTAAGCCGCCAAATAACTTGACTGAAAGTGCCAGGGAACAAGAGTGGGAAGGTTAGACAACTTTCTCTTAATTTTGTTTTTTGTTTAAAACGTAATTCTGAATTTTTCAGGATGCCATGATTCAGGTTCGTGTTCCCAAAATGGAGGACACTGTCGCAAGGAGCAATGTCATCCCGATACTGAGGATGATATTGGAGGATGCAACGGTCCTAACTGCAAATGTTGTGCTCCTAAACCAGGTTCGTACAACTAAGGAAATTTTAAACGACTGATAATCCAGTACGGAAGGCAGAGTCTCTCTCTCTCTCTCTCTCTCTCTCTCTCTCTCTCTCTAAAAGTGTATACAATCACATTAAGACTGCTAAATATAAATATATAATATATATATATATATATATATATATATATATATATATATATATATATATATATATATATATATATATATATATATATATAGAATTTTTTTGTCACACACATCAGGACATTTTTCTATATTCACAAACATTAAGATAGAAAATTGTCGTTTAACATCCAATTCATTGAATATCCCTGGTGACGAACTGCTTGTCACTTATATTCCCATCGGTGTAATTCCTGAGGTAGAGTGAATTAAGATATTTAAATATATATATATATATATATATATATATATATATATATATATATATATATATATATATTTAAATAAATATATGTATATATATAACATATTTACATATTATATATATATATATATATATATATATATATATATATATATATATATATATATATATATATATATATATAGTGCATTTTGTCAAACAGATTATAGAATTCAGGCTGAAGGCCAAGTGCTGGGACCTATGAGCCCATTCATCACTAGGACATATGAGGTCATTTAGCGCTGAAACGGAAATTGACAGTAAAAAGGTTTTAACAGTCCAACAGGAGAAAAACCTCGCATTTGCACTATGAATCAATTGTTAGGAGAGGGTTAAGGAAAGTAAGATGGAAGAAAGAGAATATGAACGGAGGTACAGTAAAAGGAATGAAAGGGATTGCAGCTAGGGGCCGAAGGGATGCTGTAAAGACCCTTAAGTAACGCCTGCAGTGCACTGAATCACTTACCCACTTAACTAGGCAGAAAAGCTCTGAAATGAGTATGCTTAAGTTACAGATTTTATACTGTCATGAAATAAATGTCAAGACCAAAAATGGCATAAAAGTCATTTTGTCTAATAAACCTCCAAACGTTTGAAATCATTTCTGGGTACATGAATTGATTCGATTTTCTCTTTACTTTGTTTTTCAAATACAATTCCGAATTTTTCAGGATGCCTTGACTCAGGTATGTGTTACAAAAATGGAGGACATTGTACCAGCGAACAATGTCATCCTCATACTGAGGAGGATATTGGAGGATGTCATGGTACTGGGTGTAAATGCTGTGCTCCTAAACCAGGTTTGTTTAATCTGTCAAATTTAAAAAGACTGAGAATCCAATGCAATAGCTCTCTCTCTCTCTCTCTCTCTCTCTCTCTCTCTCTCTCTCTCTCTCTCTCTCTCTCTCTCTCTCTCTCTCTCTGTCAGAAATGTATATATCTTTCATATATATATATATATATATATATATATATATATATATATATATATATATATATATATATATATATACCCCCGTATTTGCAGGGATACGTCCCACACCCCCGCAAATAGGTCAAATCCACAAATGCTTAAAACCCCCTCTAAAAACACTTAGAAATGCCCATTTTGATAGCTTAAACCAAGAAAACCCTGTAAAAATGCTTATACCTGAGTATTTTAATAGTTTTAACACAAAAAGTGCATTTATTCATGAAAATTATATGAAAAAACAGTAATTAGTGGATATTTCTTGGTGAAAAATACCACGAAGGGGCGAATTTTCTGCAAAAAATCGCTAGATATGTTCCACAGAGAAACCCGCGAATGCGTGAGTCCATGAACTGTGAGAATGCGAATACGGGGTTTACTGTATATATATATATATATATATATATATATATATATATATATATATATATATATATATATATATATATATATATATATATATATATATATATATATATATATATATATATATATATATATATATATATATATATATATATATATATATATATGTATACTATTTATACTTATACATACATATATATATACATATATATATATATATATATATATATATATATCAGTATATATATATATATATTATCAGTAAGCAAACGTCCTTTAATATCCCATTCGCTCTACCTCGAAATAATATATTTTCATATATGTTACCGAAGGGGATTTTTATTTGATAATAAGTTCGTCGTCCCGTGGGCTCGAACCAGCGAAGGACAAGAACTCAGTACTACAGTGGACGCATTTAACCCACGCGGCCAGCAAGTGAGGTATAAGTGGATATCGTCTCCCATATACAAATCGCCCATCGAACTCAGGTGTTTGTATTTAAGAGACGATATCCACCCACCTCTGCCATGCTAACCGTGTAGTGCGTTTGTCACACGCAGCCATATTATGACTTTTTATCACATCACCGTGATTCATATACAATCAGTAAGCTACAAACGTCCTTTAATATCCAATTTGCTCTACCTCGGAAATAATATATTTTCATATATGTTACCGAAGGGGAATTTTTTAGTTGATAATAAGTTCGTTGTCCCGTGGGCTCGAACCAGCGAAGGACAAGAACTCAGGACTACAGTGGACGCATTTAACCCTTTGCTGGTTCGAGCCCATGGGACGACGAACTTATTATCAACTAAAAAATTCCCCTTCAGTAACATATATGAAAATATATTATTTCCAAGATAGAGCGAATTGGATATTAAAGGACGTTTGTAGCTTACTGATTGTATATGAATCACGGTGATGTTATAAAAAGTCATAATATGGCTGTGTGCGACAAACGTACTACACGGTAAGCATGGCAGAGGTGGGTGGATATCGTCTCTAAATACAAACACCTGAGTTCGATGGGCGATTTGTATATGGGAGACGATATCCACTTATACCTCACTTGCTGGCTGCGTGGGTTAAATGCATCCACTGTAGTCCTGAGTTCTTGTCCTTCGCTGGTTCGAGCCCATGGGACGACGAACTTATTATCAACTAAAAAATTCCCCTTCGGTAACATATATGAAAATATATTATTTCCGAGGTAGAGCGAATGGGATATTAAAGGACGTTTGTAGCTTACTGATTGTATATGAATCACGGTGATGTGATAAAAAGTCATATATATATATATATATATATATAAATACATATACATTTTACCTTACCTTGGACTTCTTGTAAATGCTGAAAATTTAATGCCTATATTATTAATCCACAATGAAAAATTTATACTTTTATTGCTTGTTAGTTCAGTAAATATTTTTCTTGCAATATATAACAAATTCATTTGTATTTCCTGTACAGAGTGTAAGGAGTTGGGCCCATGCATGAATGCATTAGGCAAATGCAGCAGGAGCAGTGGTTGTGGGGCAAGCGAAAAAGTTATTGAACATGGATGTTCTGACACTGGGTGTGTATGTTGTGCTCCTGGTGATGGTTAGTATCTCGTTTCATTTGTAAGTATAACTGACTGTTTAAGCACGCCAAGGTGTGTTCATTTCCTCCTATTAGGGAAGAGCAGTTCTAGAATACTGTCATTACTTACTAGGTAGAAAAGTAGGGCAGAATGATGCAGGAGTGACATGGGATGAAGTACAGGCAATGAAACTTGGCCAAAAGGCTTCTCTCCGGGTCATCAAACTGACTTGGGAGTTCTGGAATTTGCAGCAGTCCTTCACATCTACCAACAGGGGAGCTGATGGCCAAATAGGAGGAACTGAAAAAAGGAGAACACTGGTCTTACTTTCTCATAGTTCTACACCAAGGGGCTGCATCATTCAACGTTCTTGACCCTTACACAAGATCATAAAATTTCTTAGCAGTACTAAAACATGTACATAAAGTCCATTTGTGACAGCTAATACTGATGTATGTTCTCTATCGTATATTTAGGGACCTAGAATTCGTCAGATGTAAGAAAATCTGCACATTATTAGAGAACTAGTGCGTTGACTTTTATAATGTGGATACACACACTATATATACTGTGTATATATATATATATATATATATATATATATATATATATATATATATATATATATATATATATATATATATATATATATATGTATATGTATACTGTATATATATATGTGTGTATATCTACTGTATATATGTATGTATATATTTATACATACACATATGTGTATATATTATATATATATATATATATATATATATATATATATATATATATATATATATATATATATATGCAGAATTCATGATATTTTCAAAGACCACCAAGAATCTCATATTGAAAATACTCTTTTATACAGATGCAAATCATAAAATTTTCTTGGACTCGTTTATCAATCATAAGCTAGATGCTCATACCATCATAACATGAAAAGTCAAGGTCACTGACATCCATAACTAAAAGATTCAGTCTTCTCAAATTCCAATTCTCTCCAACGTATGATGACGTTAAGTTGTTGCGTGACAACAATTGTGACCCAGAAACTAGTTATACACAAAATCTCGGAACAGATAACAACATATATTATCAAGTGGTAGCACTTCATGGTGGTATTCGTTATTCAACATTCAAGACTTCAGCGAGTCATTTCAAAATTTCATACTACAGTACTGTATAAGGAACTCTTTTCATTGTGGAAGTCAGTCAGTCTCAGGAATTTCACGAGCTTCAACAAAATGGCATTGCCAATTTCCATTTTCTTGTCCGAAATTTCAACACAAAGGAAGTTTATGGAAGGAGTGTAAACAATACAAAATGAACAGAGAAAAATGGTTGGCTTTATAAGATTTCATGGGCACAGTAATCACCCACACCAGTGATATTTCATTTTCAAATAAAAACTACAGGTTCTTGAGAAACAATGACATTCACATTCAAAATTTCAGACTGTCCACCATCATCTGATTGCTTGGGAGCTGGTGGAACTTGCAAGAAGGGATGTTCTTCCAGTGAAGAGGAATCTTACAATTACTGCTCTGGAAATGGCTGCAAATGCTGCGTGCCTAAAAGTTAGTTGAATCACATTATTCATAAGCAGACTTTCAGTTCAAAATAGTCAATAACAGCCAGTCATTCACAATATATATATACTGTACAAGCTTATTAACTCCATTTCCATCATGACTCAATCAGTTTTCCAATCCAACAGCTCTAGAAAAGGCCTCTGTACCTATCTCTTTTCACCTTCCTAGAATATAGCATTTTTTCAAACCTAAATATAAATTAAAATAATTGCCAGTAAGGTGTCCCAGTAGCTGCAGTTTAATATTATTCCTTTTCAAGCACAGAATGAGTTTAAAAAGTTTTACTAAGTCACCAAGCAAAAGTGAAGTCTGTGTACAAGAATAAAACTAACATTTTACTACTTGTTGAGAGTCCTGCACACCATCTACAAAATGTACTGAGAAAGGTGGTGTTTGTGGGAACAAAAAAAAAAGTGTGTGTAAAGAAGGACATTTTGTAGAGAAATATTGTGGAAATGGCTGTGGATAACTGTGTTAGGACTGCATTTGTAAGGACTGTAAGGGTCAACACTTAACACTTCATTAAACCAAATCTCTTCACTCATTTCTTTATTCAATGGAACCATCTCACTTTATCATACACTGTGTGCTCAATCGCTTGTGGATTAATTAAAATGCATTATTGCACTGTGAAACCATTTCAGGTCCACAGGAATGTAAACCCTCATCAAAATGTAATAAAGTATACGGAAAATGCCAGCCAAAGTGTCAAAGCAGTGAAATGGAGTTACCCAATGGATGCCAAGGCAAAAGCTGCAAGTGTTGCTATACAAGACAAACCTGTTCATCATCTAATAAATGTACCAAGAAGGGTGGATACTGCAGTGGTAAAGAAAGCTGCAAGGATGGTAAATTTATGAAGAAATACTGCAAAGGTGGAAAAGGATGTGGTTGTTGTATAAGTAAGTATAAATGAATTGTAGGTCTAATTTATTTAGGGTATTTACATATGGCTGCTTCTAGAGGTTTCAGAAATACAGTTTATATGTGATAAATACATATGTTAAGTAAGGACAAGATAAAATTATTTACAGAGCTGAAACACGCACTTGTTAAAATAATATAGCATAGCTTTTGGCTCTGCAAAAATTAGAGTGCATTATATAAGTCCAGTATTTCACTTTATTAGAAGATAGGTGTAACAATGATAGATGCTGCAAAAAAGTTAACTTCATACTTTTCCCATTGCCATCAGATGGACCACCAACATGCGGTCCTAAGAAGAAATGCTCAAAAAGAGGAGGTGTATGCAAATCACACTGTGGTAAGCATGAAACTGAAATCAGCAAAGGTTGTAAAGGGGACTGTAAGTGCTGCGGTAAAAAAACAAGAATTTGTCCAGTCACAAACAAATGCAAGAAGAGGGGTGGAACTTGCTGCGAGAAGCACACTTGCACAGGGGGAGACTTCTTGGAACACTTGTGTGATCCTGGGTGCGGCTGTTGCTTGGGTAAGCCTTTTCCCAGTTCTTCTGTATTTAAAGAATGAATTTCCATTTCCTTGCTGTTACTGTAATCATCCAAATTAAATGCATACTGTACTCTACTGTGTATGTTCTACTGCATCAAGAGCGAGGGAAAGAAACCAGACAAGCTCTGATATACCACTAAAAAAAATGGAGGGCACAGCACAGAATTATTAATGATTCTGATGAACTTTCCAGACTGGAAAAGTTCATCAGAATAAGAGAAAAAGATATAGCATTGCATTTTTCTGTAAAGAACTCAACATAGCAAACATTCCTTTGACATTTACAGTGATATACACATCATTTACATTTATTTTAGGACCATACTGAAAACCTGTCCACTACTGCTAAAAGAAGCCATTACTGGAGACAATTTCAATTGTTTCATTGTATGAACAAGGATAGGCTTGTAGGTAGAATAACTACATACACAGCTACCAAAACTGCTTTTATAACTTTTGTAACGAGTTATGTTTCAGATCAAACACTTTCAACCTGGAAACAGATATTCAAAGCAAATTTAACTAAGCTACATCTTATATTAGAGGATGCATTTTCTGTACATTCAGTACCAACTCCTCTGTAAGGTTTAATAAAACAACGTAGGTGATGGGGTGGACGTTTTCATAATGTTGAAGATGGGTTCAAAATTAATTATTATAGGAGTTCTATGTGGTTCTGAATATAAGAAAGTAAGTTTAATATTTTCAAAACCAACAGAAAATCATTATAAGAAACTTTTACCATTAGCAAATTAACTTTATATAATCCTCTCTTAAGAATTGTTAATAATCCTGTTCCTTTTAAAATTATTGGTGACAGGGTGCTTTTCAGCCACAAGTGGTTATAAACAGGAACTAACTTTATATATTTGTTGCCATTACAGGTGTAGTCCGATTGGAAGAAGATAACAGCCCTAACAACACCAACATAAAAGCTTCTTCAAAGAAGAACGAAAGCAACAAGAACGTCCGAGGCAAGAAGAGTAAAGAAGGAAAAGGCAAAGCAGCTGGGAAAAGAGGTCAAGAGCAGTCCCTAAATAAAAAACAGGGTCTTCAGGGCACAAAGAAGGGACTCAAGGGCAACAAGAAGGACCACAAGGGCAAAAGGAAAGGCCCCACAGGCAATAAGAAAGGTGCTGAAGGCAAACAGATAGGTATAAAAAAGGACACCAGCAGTAAAAAGAAGGGTCCTAAAAGCCAAAAAAAGGGCAACAGTAGTAATAAGAAGGGTTCTAAAGGCATAGAAAAGGGCATCAGTAGTAAAAAGAAGGGATCTAAAGGGATAGAAAAGGGCACCAGTAGTAAAAAAAAGAATTCTAAAGGCATAAAAGAGGGCACCAGTAGTAAACAGAAGGGTTCTAAAGGCATGAAAAAGGGCACCAGTAGGAAAAGGAAGGGTCCTAAAGGCCAAAAAAAGGGCACCAGTAGGAAAAAGAAGGGTCCTAAAGGCCAAAAAAAGGGCATCAGTAGTAAAAAGAAGGGTTCTAAAGGCATAAAAAAGGGCATCAGTAGGAAAAGGAAGGGTCCTAAAGGCCAAAAAAAGGGCATTAGTAGTAAAAAGAAGGGTCCTAAAGGCATAAAAAAGGGCACCAGTAGTAAAAAGAAGGGTCCTAAAGGCATAAAAAAGGGCACCAGTAGTAAAAAGAAGGGTCCTAAAGGCATAAAAAAGGGCACCAGTACTAAAAAGAAGGGTTCTAAAGGCATAAAAAAGGGCACCAGTACTAAAAAGAAGGGTTCTAAGGGCATAAAAAAGGGCACCAGTACTAAAAAGAAGGGTTCTAAGGGCATAAAAAAGGGCATCAGTAGTAAAAAGAAGGGCCCTAAAGGCCAAAAAAAGGACATCAGTAGGAAAAGGAAGGGTCCTAAGGGCCAAAAAAAAGGTATCAGTGGTAAAAAGAAGGGTTCTAAAGGCCAAAAGAAAGGCAAAAATGGTAAAAAGAAGGTTAAGAAAAATGGAATAAGTGGTAAAAACGGCACTGCTGACAAAAAGAGCAATATTCAGGGTAAAAAGCACAGCAAGAATGGCGAAAATGGCATTACTGACGAAAAGAATATCTGAAGCAAAAAAATGGCATCAATGGTAAATATGGCATTAAGGGTAAAAAAAAAAAGGGGGGGTTATTACAGTATTAACAAAAAGAAAAAGATTCGAGGTAAACAGAATGACCCTGGAGGTCCAAACACAGGAAATGACACAAAGAGAAACAATGACAAGCCGAGAAAAATACTACACCCTCAAAAGATCTTAATTTGGTTTAGCAAAAGTATAAGCTACAGATGGTGGAAAAGAATGACTGTATGAGCTGTATCTCATTGAGGGGAGTAACAACCTAGGCAGACCAGAAAAGTAAAACAAGTTTAAAAAGAGAAAGCTACGAAAAAATGGAGGGCCTGTGCAAAGCAAAGGAAAACAATGAATATATCTTATTTGTGATAGTTGAATAACTAAGAATGGTTTAGTTTCCCTCACGACAGCTTTAATATTTATGGGTATTGTTTGGTAAAAATACTTTGATACGCTGATAGGTAAAAATACTTGTAAAATATTGCCCTGGTCTCACTCAAATTTACAATTATAAAAATCAAATTTACCATACATAAGATAACAATTTTTACTGTACGCAATTATCTCTCATGCGATGGAATAGGATTTGGTGGTATGACTTATTTACATTTTTGTTGACAGTATTTTGAAGATAATGATCTTGTCTGTTGAAGTTAGATGTACATTTGTCTTAGTTGTTAATTTAATCTTTTTTATTGCAAGCAGTTTTAGTAAATGCATCCAAAAAAAAAAGACATTTTTTATCCTGTCTGAAGTGAAACACTTATTATACGAACTCTTATCAGCTATGAAACATTAACTAAAGGCACATAATATAAATACTTTGCTGGAAAATATGATATGACATGGTTTCCAAGTACCTGTTAGATGGTATGGAATTACTGAGGATGAAAAAGCTTGATACACTGAAACCTAACATGATATAAGCAGGTTTGAAGTCAATGCGATTAATCTTAAAATTTTAAAGGCATATCTGCAGTAATCAGTAAACAATAAGAAATAAAGGAAATTTAAGGAAATTTTAAAACTGATAAAATTTTGAATATATTATAAACTTATTTGCTGCAAAATGGCTAGCAGAGAGACGTAATTGCTCTTAAAAGAAAGTGTTAAAAAGCGACACAAAGTTACGGAACTACTCCTAAAAGGTGGCTTTGGGGTAGGCACTCTCAGTAGACTGAGAGACTTATACTTATAAGACATTTCAGTTTTTATAAAAAAAAATTATACCAACCCATCGATCATTGACTCAACAGTCCTTTGTCTTAAAAATAAAAGAATTTAATCCAATGATGCAAGCGTCACCATGGGCTACAGGTACCCATCAATCACCCTCCTTACCTTTTATGAAGTTTGGGAGTGAGGCTGAGAAATTAGCGGGGAAGGTAGAAAGGAACTATTACGGTACAAGACTGATAGATATGTATGAAAAATTAGTTTTTTTGTTTTAAAACCTCAGTTTGTTTCATCAACTAAACATGTTACCAAACCACAGCTTATGTGGGAGTCTGAGTTCCTAAGGGCGCAAGAATGTTTCCCTGTAGAATCCATGAAAGAACTTGAGGGCTAAGATGAGTAGAGGATCAAAGTTCTACTTGTTCATGGTAAGCACAAACCCTTAACATAAAGCAAAGGCACTTGTATCTGTTGTCTTGAGGATTAACATATACAGTAAACCCCCGTATTCGCAGGGGATGTGTACCACACACCCCCACGAATAGCTAAAATCCGCAAGTACTTAAAACTCCTCTAAAAACACTTAGAATTGCCTCTTTTGATAATTCAAACACACAAAAAAAATGCTTATACCTGAGTATTTTAACAGTTTTATGAAAAAAAGTGCATTTAGTCCCGAAAATATGAAAATACATACCACGAATGGGCGAATTTCCTGTGAATAATGTGTATACATGTTCCATAGAGAAATCCACAAATAGGTGAGTCCGCGAATCGTGAGAATGTGAATACGGGGGGGGGGTTTTACTGTATATGCATCTACCATTCACGTCTAATGTCTGGATTTACCATGAATGAAGGAATAAAACTGGAATTATGAAGAAGTACAAGTGGTACCAGTATACAGTAGCTGGCCTGACAAGCCTATTGATCCCAATGAATATAAGTGCAAACATTTTTGAACATGCATCTCTTAAATAAAAAGTAGCAGAGATACCTAAATACAAAAGAGACAATTCAACTACACTGTGTTAAAAAGGAAAACAAACAGAGTGGGCTTTGATTTCATGGACTAGCACTCTTCCCTGTTCTGCTTTGCCATCATACACATCACTGTATGCTGTCTGGATGACTTGCCTTAGAACAGTAGAAGATCTCATTCATAGTAATCTCCTTATTTCATTCAGCTGTTGTTCCATTGAGAAAAAAAGTACGGCAATGTTGTCCTTGGAGTCTCTGGTTCTCTGCAGGTGGCGCTGAATAGCCCTCACTGGATAAGGCAGATGGTCCTTCTTGTTACTCAAAACAGATGTCCAGGAAGGAATGGCAAAGACAGCAGCAGTCCAGTCTTGTCTACTTGTAATTTATGTCTTTGCTCCAACATCAAATACAAACAACAATCTCAAAAATGATGAAACTCTAGCATGCATGGCTTTCCTCGACGGTGCATGTACCTCACTAACCCATATTGGAGATGTAAATGCCAGTGGTAAGTTGTCAGTATGGGATCCAGCAATGTCATCTTTCAGAGTGATTTGTTTGAGTCTTGGAAAGACTCTTGAAAGACAAAAACTAGGTTTAAGCCACCCTTGCGGCACCTCCTTGAAATACTGGATGCACCTCAGTTCTGCCTAAGAACCCATACAGTATAGTCCACAAAGCTCAAATACTTGCAAGAAGGCAGATTTATCATCACTGACTGCAGAGACAGACAACTTCCTCTATTGTTCTAGTAAGGCTCACTGCCATGAACCCTGTAGAAGTGTGGCTGCTTGAATAACTTCTTGAATTGAAGATAACTTGGACTGCCTATCAGTTTAGCTTACAGGTCTGTGAACCACTTCTGTTGCAGCCACAGGGTAGCTATGAAAATCAATTAGGATGCTCAAAGCTTGACCAGTATCTGCCTAATGAGGCCAAATGGCAGAGAAGCATACATGTCCCAGCTGAGCCAAGGATGAAGCATTGCTTGTATTCCAGGCTACTGTGACTGGCTGGGCTGAGCAGTACAGGAACATTTGACGTTTGGGATTATTTTCACCAGATCTATCAACAGTGTACTCCACAAATCACAAAGAGACTTGCAGATCTACCTTTTTAACAACTTTGCTTAAGACAGTCTGCTATTATAGTGGGCCTTCCTGGACAAACTTTTGGACTATACTGACGTAATTAGTTTACCATACACCCACATGCAGATTGACATAGATTTGAATCTTGTGTCAATCTGATTTTTCATGTAAGCCAGCATCAATGAATTGTCGGTTACCACACCTGTAATCTTTTCTTCCCATGGTGAAGCAAATCCTTAAACACCTCAAAATATAGCTTTTAACTCAAGGAAGTTGATGAGGTGCTTCCTGCTCAGTGACATCCAAGTTCCTGTTAGCTGATGATCTAGTACATATGCTCCCCAACCATAACCATAACTTCAGCATTCAATAACGTCAATATATCTAGAAAAAAGGGTTAGTGGAATTCCTGCTAACAGGTGACCACTACTGAAGATACTTCTAGACATCTGAAACTATGACTGGATTGCCAATTGCAAGCTGCAGTTGAAGCTAAAGCCAAATGAAACAGCTGATTGGAAACAGTTTCTCCAGAGATACAAGATTCCAAGCCAAGGACTGCCTGAAATTGGGCAGAGGATTTAGATGATGCTCAAACTGCTGGGTCAATTACGTCCCCTGTTGGTGAACCATAGCCATTTCCATGTTGATAGCCATACCAAGATACATAGCTCTACCTGACAGCACTAGGTGTGATTTCTCCTAGTTTACATGGAGCCCCAGGTGCTGACTTCACTAACACAACAAGGCCAGATGGTGTCACAATTCTGATGCTGTTGCTATCAAAACCCAGTCAGTCATCCAGGTGTCTCCGGATGTTCTGTTGTGCCTAGCTTCAACTACAGTAGTGCCAAGACCTGGGTGAAGCCTTCCAGAGTAGTTTCCAAGCAGAAACACCCTCAAAATAGGGACACTTTCCTGCCTAAAAAAGATTTTGTTTCCTTTGTTGCATTAGTTGATGCAGCATCTGACACAGTTACAAGTAACTGTTATTGAAATCACAAACTCTCATTGTCGAAAATTAATGGAAGAACAATTTCCATCAACTGTTCGTTCACTAACTTTGTTGGGTCCTTGGACCAAAATGTGACCTGTTATTGTTCACAACAGATTCTTAATGTCTGTTGAAAGCTTCAATAATTATTGGTTCTTATTTTATGAAGCTGTGGTGTTAACAAAACTCTTAACCATCCTGCATCTTTATGATAGGTAGTACCCTTCCCCATATATGGCCATTGGGGTTTATGTGGCAATGACTTTCAATGGTTGTCACCAATCAAGTACTGACTAGATCCAATGCGGTTTAGTTTTACTGATGTGAAGATGAGAGGTGTACTGCAATAAGCATTATCAATAACTGCTTTGAGAATTTAATATATATGAATTAACTGACATTACTGCAAGAAAATATGAACAATGAAAGGAATTAACATGCAAAATGGTTCCATATTTTTCAATTACACCCCTGGTTAGGTAGTACTTGGATGGCTGTCATCACCAAATGGCAAACTTTGCTGGCACTTATGCTCCAAGGACCATCTCTGGGGCTATCAGTACTGTACTATGATATCAACTCCATCCCAGATCAAGTACCAATACAGTACTCAGATACTAATAAAATATCAATACTCTACTTAGATAAGTTACAACGATGGGAGCAGCAATGGGTTGAAAGGAAAACATTAATAACACTGACTTAGTACTCAGGACCAAGCAGAATCAGTAGTTGATGTAGAACTTTGAAAATACCTGTCAGTCAAAATACATTTGTAGAGTGCTTCAGAATTTAGAATGGGAAAGAGCCTTGCATTAAAAATGAAAAGTAACAAATGATATGATATCCAAAACTTTTGTGGAAATCCATTATTAAATTAGAGATGTTACTATACATCTTCAAATAAGATAACACCTCTAATAAAACCTATGCTTTGTCCCATTTTTTCTTTTACGTGTTTCTATATCCCTTCTTATCTACCTAATTCCTATTCCCCACTTGTATACCACTTTTACAATAAAGTACCTCTCTTTGCCTGTGTAATGATTGTGACAAACATGTGTTCACAAGACATCCTAGAATCTTTGGGAAGCCTACTCCCTGAACTCATTTGACTATTTCCCAAAAATAATTACAAAAAGTGGAAGTCTTCTCACTTATAATTCTTAGGACCACCCCACCTTTTTTTATGCTGGATACAAAAAAAGGGCTTGCTCATGAGACACTATGCCCTTCCAGAAGCAACAGACATCCAAAGAATTTTTTAATCTTTGAAGGGAGGCCCAAATATTCAGCACTGCCATTCCAGGTTAGAATGCCAATAATGACCAGGCTAACAGCATCATTGACAGACTCAGGATCTCAATATTTCTATAATATGGGCAAACAGGTGACCAATTACAATGTATTCAAGCCATTGTTGAATTTCTTAATGCCAGTGCAGAACTGCATCATCACCAAGAAGCAAATATTTTAGAACTGCATCAACATCATCAAACAAAGAATATTTTTGAAACCACTAGCAATTGTCACACCTTCAAGCTGCTGTAGTCATATCACTGATAACTTCATGTGGAGGTTAATAAGGATGAATCTTGCCTCCAATACCAAAAGTCACACCAAAGAATGCCACCTAACCAATGTCTTGAATACTTTCGAATACACACCCCATGTAGTCTACCACTCTTTGCATCTTCATTTTAGCTCTTACCGTACAGCATACAGATGCCACCCTACTTGCAAACGAGTTACGCTTCCGAAGGCTGTTTGTATGTTGAATTTTTTGCAAGTAGGTTGCTGTACTCTTCATGCCTATTTAAGTATATTATGATATAAAATCAATACAGTACTTTATGCTTTTTTTCCTCCTAAAACACAATGTGATGTATATACAGTACTGTAAACTAAGAAATCACAAAAATATGTGTGATTTTGTTTATTCGCTGAAGCCACAGGAAAAGCTACAAAAGAAACAACACAGTGCCAAGTACTTTCATGTATTTTTAACGCATCTTCAGGGCACCTGAGGTGTTAAAAATACATGAAAGTACTTGGCACTATGTAATTTCTTTTTCAAGCTTTTCCTGTGGCTTCAGCTAATACAGTACTACATGTACAGAACAGGCACACAAAACCAAATCTGAACTTACAGATGGCAAAGGGGAGCTCTCTGAATACAATTTTCATTTGCGATCTAGTTTGTTTGTATCTCTGAATATTTGTAAGCTGAATGTTCGTAAGCAGGGTGGTGTTTGTACAGGTAAAAATTAAAAGTTATATATTATAAACAATGTCATTCATGTACATGGTTAAATGGCAGTAAATTTGCTATTTTACACAGTAAAGATAAATCTAATTTATCCATGCCATCTTGTCATGGATAAATCTCTTAAAAGTTCGCACCAAGTGATCATATAAAAAAGAAGGTACTTGCTTCCAGTCTCCAAGACACAATGCTAAGTTACAGGTTAGAGTGTGATGGGGTGAAAATCAGAGGCTGTTTTACATTTGCTTCTTCTTTAGATGCTGTGAAATTCTGATTCTGTTTGACTGATAAATAACCTAAGCTTTAAAAAAAAAAACACAATAAACACAGTAAAGTACTTGTCTCAGCCAGACTTTGTTGGACTTGAGATCTGATTTTCTGGTGATGGTATTTTCAACACATCACTAAATATTAATCATCCCTGAATTTATCACTGTTAATAAGACTTTCTTTTAAGGAAAAACTTGTTACCTTATTGATGGTTAGTATCTTTCACACTAGAATCCCATTTCACACTAGAATCCAATCCACATGTACTGCAACTGTAATGCAAAACAATTATATAAAAAGTAAGCCCTAGGAAAGTATAATTAGTCTCTCATTCTCAAATACTAAGAAAATTCGTCATGAAAATTAAATCACTTTACCTAAGTGAAGCTATACATAGGTGCATGTTTGCATGCATATATGTTGGGGCTTAGTGAACTACGTTGTGAGGTTATATCACCATTTCTGAAACTAACATTTGTAAAGAATAGTGAAAATTATTACTTTTCACAGAGTTCCCATTCAAATTTGATGAAAATGGATATTGTACATTCAACTTTACTAGAGCCTAGTTTTTAATTGAAGAATACTGTAAACTGAGTTAAGAGAAAAAGATTACATTTGCAGTGCAGGAGAATAGGATTCCAAGTGTGAGGTATAGCCATCCATAAGTCAACATAATGTTTTTTCCAAGTCTGTTAACTATGATAAATGCAGGAATGCACACCTTAGTGGTATCATATTTGATATTTTCAATTTAGCAATAGATTTCCACTAAAATTTTAAAGTGTTTGAGCTACTGTATATAAACTATAATTTGGGGAACTCCTGAGATGTATTGCAAGGTGTACTCTCATTTATCATAGCAAATCACTCCCACCAAGTTTTTGAAATTTATCCTTTATTTTTACAGTTCTAAAGACTATAGGGATATGGGTAAGGCATCCCTTCAGTTCCAAACATGAGGAAGGTAAAATACTACAAATGAAATGTTGAAAAGTTAATTTGATCGGGTGTGAGAGCATCAAATCGCCCCCCCTTTCTTGTGTCTCTCTCTTCATACATACATTAATCACGTCATATACGTTACTTGTTGATATTTCAGATTCTTTATGTATCTCATTGTATGCATCACTGTACGGCCTGTCCGCTGATATATATATTTGCCTTTTACATATTCTGTAATGCATTATATATGTCTTTTTATGCCTGTTAACAAACACAACCTTCGTATGGACGCAGCGGGGGCCTCAGGTCGCCCGCTACCTTCCCGTCCGCTTTCTGTATTATAAACACCTGTCGAGAATAATAAAGGATCAGTCTTTCACTTCTGACATTTCTTGAACCTCACACTGGGATGGAGACTGAATATTTATTGATCCTCACTGGGTAAACCATATCATACCGTTGATGGAAAAAAGCACAGAAGGCATTTATAATATTTATTATAATTATCTGGAAAATTTAATTAACTTCCTGTCTGAATACCCTATAATGACGTGGATAGGTTGAAAACACCACAGAAAGTCTTTCTGTGAACATCAGAGGAACTGGGATTCGTTCTTTCTCTTTTTCGGAGAGCTGAATTTTAGAAAAGCACTCTTAACTGCAACCACTGAATTTTAAGTACATTATGCGAGGACGGGACAGTATTCTGCATACATGTGTGAGTGTGTTGGGTCTTTGCCAGCATGAAGTTTAAATAACTTTTTTATAAACCTAGATGATTAATATTTGGATGCACTCTCAAAATTAGTGTTGAATTTCATAAAAAAAAAAACCTTGTATAGCCCTGAACTACATACGGTATTAACTTTAGATAATTTCTGGCTCATACTTACTTTAGCTAGTTAAGCCAAGGATAATTTATCCATTATTTTATTCCCCTTTCTTATTTCTACTGTTGATTTGATCTGACTTCAGTTTTTGAAACTTAGGTTGTCAAGCCAAGCATTGGAGCAGCGTCTAAGGTAGTGAAAAGAAGTTGGAGTGTTGAGCAGCAAGATAAAGATAGGCAGAAAATACAGGAGATGAAGTACAGTACAAGGATATGAAAGTGGAACTTGGAGAAAACCCCACAACTGCACTATGAGGTAATAGCTACAGAGGCTGGACAAATGGGGGTGGCTAAAAATGTGGATGACTAAAATATGGTCTATGGTACAGTCATTCAAAATCAAGCAATGGGAGGGGAGAAACCCCTCACTCCAGAGATCACTGGTAATCTATAAATATGCAAACAAAACTGCATACCCATGCAAATTATATATATATATATATATATATATATATATATATATATATATATATATATATATATATATATATATATATATATATATATATATGTGTGTGTGTGTGTGTACACACACATATATATATATATATATATATATATATATATATATATATATATATATATATATATATATATATATATATATATATATATATATATATATATATAGCATATATATATGTGTGTGTATATACATACCAGTATTTGTGTGTATATATAAGGTATATAGTAACAGTTATCCTGGGCATTGTTTGTTCAGACTAACTACATAAAAACAATACACTAGATATTTCACATAGAAAACTATGATACACATTTGCCATCATAGAAAATGTAAACAAATTATCTAGCTAAACTATAACAATATGTAATACTACACAGTGCACCTCAACAAACCTTGGTATATTTCCTCATAATCATTAAAAAAAAATTAACATAGAATGAACAGTGATACAGAATATTAAATGGCATTACTGCTCTTATCATCCTCACTCCAAAAAATGAGCATAGTTATATACTGTAGTCATAACTTTACATAATATACCCTCACGCTATTCTTCTCTACACTTAAAATTTTAATAACTTCAACAACTTCAAAAATGTGGCACAAAAATTTAAAACATGATAGGGTGTTGTAGGGGAACAAAAGCTTCAAAAGACCACCTATGAAACTAAAATGTTCTCTACACACACACACACACACACAAAACATTCCAATCCACTCAAGCAGTAATTGCCAAATAACTCGTCCAAATTTTTTGTCAAAACACTTGGACTCAAGGCTTAGCATGACCCCATTAAAAGCTGTATATGAGCAATCCCTTGATTATCTGGAACTCGACATTATCCAACACACCTGGACCAGGGGCCAAGGCCCCAGAGATATATGATAAATATAAATTTGACTGGAGTAATGTGAAAAAATATATAATGTATAACTAAAATACCAATAGTATTTCCGGGAAATGAAAATGTATGAATACTCTTAAAAAGATTATTTGCTTTTTCCATGACTGTCCAGTTTTTGTTTTTGCTTTTCATTTTGACCAATACTTGACTTGGTCTGGATCTCTGGTTTTGCTCATTTAGGTTAGGCCTGGGTCCCTCCCCCCCCCCACAAAAACCCTTTATGGTTTTCCTAACCCACGGACTTCTATTATTTCAATACCTGTCACCTCTGAAAGTTTCTTTACATAATCCTGCATGATTAGGCTTATCCCTTCTTCCTCTCATTCAGTAGGCCTACTTGCTATTAACATTATTCACCATCAGGCTAGGCTATAGGCCTAGATCACCAGATTTTGGTAATTCTATACATTAGCTCCGTGCCTGTTTTTACATTTTCAACTGGTTTTTTCTACACTTTTATGGGTTCTGATACTGGCGGTGCATTTGTTTGTTGTTGGCCAAATGGAATGTCCCTTCGAAGTGTTTAGTACTGGCCCAGGGGGTGGGGGTTGGGTACCCATATGTTAACAAGTTATTGCACTTGCCGGACGGGATATGAACCGTTCGAAACAGAAGTACCCGTGCTCTGTCTTGTGAAGATCGCGTATGGTAACCCCTTGTTGGATGGACTTCGGGGGTTAATTACAGGTTAATTAGACTCGAGCGCCAATAATGAAAGGTAAATTCATAATTGGCAACCAAAAAACTGTAGAAAAAGCCAAGTTATAGTGCCGTCGGCGACGCAGAGCTACCCTATAGTTCTACCCAGATTTTTTCCTTTTTACCCATGATACTTTGATAAAACTTTAGACTAGGCCCATTACCACCCCCTCTGGTTTGGTAACTAGGCTATCACTTTTTAGTATTATTTTATAAGTTGCCAATACACGGTATGAAATTCTAACCCACATTTTTGAAAAGAGCGCGGTAATTTTTTGGAAGACTCCAGCCAGCCATTTCAAAGGTGCCAGCTAGCCATTTTTGCATGAAAAACCATTTAGGATTTTTCATGCAAAATGGCCAGAAATGATAAGGTAGTAAAAGAACCTAAAAATACCAACCTAACTAGGGGTGTTTACTGGTTACAATTTTGCACTAGTTATGGAGGGGGCTGGTATTGTCTTACCTACAAGTCCTTATTTTTCTCTGCTATTAGGCATTTCCGAAGGTTATGTATTGAGAAGAAATTTTTGTTTTGATGTGATTTACCCAAGAAAATATAAATTATACAGCGGGAGGTGGCTGGAGTCTAACGACAAATAACCAAGAGCGCTTCATTCTCGTTATTCTGAACCCCATAAACAATATGCGCAAATGATAAATTAAAAATGAATCAAATTGGGACTTATAGGCCAAGGTAAGGCAATACCACCCACCTCCCCCATAGCTAGTACGGCAAAATTGTAACCAGTGAACAACCCTAGGGTACGTTAGGTTGGTATTTTTGGGTTCTCTTAGTGCTCAATCATCTTCTGGCCATTTCTGCATGAAAAACCCAAAATGGGTTTTCATGCAAAAATGGCTGGCTGGAGTCTTATTGGCAACTTATAAAACTTTACCCACTTTTTACATGCAAAAAGGACGACGTGTTTAGTACCAGCCTCTAAGGCATGAGAGGAAAAGCATAAAACAATACGGTAAATATCATAAACACAAAACAAAAGGCGGTAAATAGGCCTAGGCCTATTAAGGTCACCGACCAACGGGAATCAGGGGGTACCCGACTCTTATTCTCCTGCAGCGTTTTGTGAAATCATCCCCACTTAGTCTGGGGCACTTAAGTGTCAAACCTGTAATTAAATTATAGCAAGCAGCACCAAATGATACGTTGTTGCTTCTTACCTACGGTAATCTTCAGGCATCAGGCTGTGCTTCCTCTCCCAGACAGTATCCTCTAGGTTAGGCCTATTGCTTTCATCGTATTTCCACCTTTTGGTCGTATACCTCCACTTCATTTTTTCCATTTACGCTTTCTAATGAATGGTTTATGCTGTGAAATCATCTGTTGTGTTGTTGTTTTATCTGATTCACGCTAAAAACTTGTTAAACTAGCACTGCCAAAATCACACAAGTTAAGTAAACATTACAGACCGTAGCGTAACTAGCGTCATCTACCTCCATCTTTGTAAACGGCTCTTCTCGTCGAAATAAATTCATTATAGAAGTTCTTATAATTTAGTTTTATCAAAATATACAATCAAGTTTTGATAAGTTACACAATCTATTTTTATTAAAATATACAATCTAATTTTGTTTAAATATACAATCTGGTTTCATTAAAGTGAGTAAATATAAAGGCGACCGCCGCACGAAGATATCGTTTATTAATACACTCTTTCAGCTAAACGGTATCAAAATGAGTGTATATAATATAGTACATGTGAGATAATCTGAGACATTTATCGAGATAATGAGAAATTTGCTGTCTTTAGGTTACGGTCATCTCCGAAAGGCTGGAACTACTACCAGTCCCTTGGGATGCAAGTTAAAATAAAGACAAAAACGGCAAATTTCTCATTATCTCTATAGATTTCTCAGATTATCTCACCTATACTGCATTATATATACCCTAATATATATCGTTTAGTAAAAAAAAATCACATTAATAATCGAAATCTTAGTGCGGCCTCCTCCTTTATATATTTTACCTTACAAGCAAACAATGTTCATGAAAATTAAAACAGTGCATGACGATATTAGACATAAATCTGGATCAAATACAAAAGGTTATCCGAGAGAGAGTGAATAAAGGTGACACTGAAATGCTGAAAGCAGAAGCGGAGGGAAAAGAAACATTAGGAATAAACAGGTCTTATGAAAATAAGATTTGTGAAATTGAAAGGTATGATTATTCATTTCAAACTAAATTTATGATAGAAATAAGAACTGACATTCTAGAATTGAACAGGAGAGAAAAGTTATGTAGACATCAGAAGAAAACGATAATTTGTGCAACAAGCGATATATAAAAAAGATTTCATAATAAAAATGCTGGTGTTTTACACAAAATATGAAGAACAATTGAAAACAAGAGAAGATTATTATGTTTGCAATATATATATATATATATATATATATATATATATATATATATATATATATATATATATATATATATATATATATATATATATATATATATATATAATTCATTTAAAGACGCGAATGAACACAGTGGGAGAAAGATTTGAGGAGGCGTCATAAAAATATCTTTTATAGTCTGCATTGTACATTAACAATTTGAGGTCCAATGACACAATAAATCACCTAAAATTAAAATCATTTCAGACGTAACTAATATTTTACCTAGATGGAATAGAAACCAAAGAGTACAATAAACTAACTAGCGTTTCAGTGGCGCCCCTGATGGACCGTTCCTTGCTAAAAAGTACAAAAATGGTGAAAATTAAATGCACATTTCAAGCCGTAATATCTCAATCATTTATTTTATTTCATAAAGCTAAAACAAAAAACAATAGAGCAGATTTACAACGGAACCCTACGAGCTTTGTTAGAAGCGAAGTCGTTAATAACATCCAAGATCAGCTGATTATCAACAACATCGTTTGACAATCAGCTGGCTCAGAGTGGATCTTAGTTTTTGATTAGTTTTAGCTTGGAGAAGTTTCACTCACAGCTGGCAACGCTCATTCCGACGGTTAAGAACAATCTCAACAACATTTGGAACGAAATATGCTAGAAAATCTTGCTGACAGCTCGGCCCCCGCCCGCCCCCCCCCTTCTTAATTAGGCCATTCGTTGGTACTGCGCTACTGTCATTAACCATCGTCCATCGGCCTCCGTTGTTCGTCCTTGTGACAGTTCCTGTTCGTCTTCTCAACTCCAGATTGTTGTGTGGATTGTTACACCGAGTTTGCGAGCCGATTGTTCGAGCTTAGTTTTACCACAGCCAAGAAGTATGTGTTTACTGGTGCTGAGGATTTCATTTTTATCTAGTTATTACGTGGTGATGACTTACAATCAGTGGGAAATGAGACTTACGTGAACTCTGTCACTGGAAGCTGTGCTGTTTGGCATTTTGGTCGAATTGGTGTGGGACCTGGACTAAACAGAGATTATGAGAAGACGGAATGTAAAGTAAGTAAAAAACTATCTCTGAGTTAATGTTAAAAGCAACCTGATTTTATGCAGCTTAGCCTAAGGCAGTGGTTTTCAACCTATGGGCCATGGGCAGTTCTGAGGGACATCTTCAAAATAGTTTTTATAAAATGAAAAATCGTTTGCAGTAAATGCAGGCCAGCATAATAGATTTCTTTAGCCAATCCCTTCTTGAACTTATGGCGGTAAGTCTATGTATTAGCTCCGCGCCTGTTTTAACCGTTTCAGCTGGTTTTTTCTACACTTTTAGGGGTTCTGATACTGGTGGTGCATCTGTTTGTTGTCGGCCAAATGGAATGTCCCTTCGCCGTGTTTAATACTGGCCCGGGGGCGGTTGGGTACCCATACATTAACAAGTTATTGCACTTGCCGGACGGGATATGAACCGTTCGAAACAGACGTACCCGTGCTCTGTCTCGTGAAGATCACGTATGGAAACCCCTAGTTAGAGGGACTTCGGGGGTTAATTACAGGTTAATTACACTTGAGCGCCAAAAATTAAAGGTAAATTCAAAGCAACTGAAAAACTGTAGAAAAAGTTAGAAGGCAGTCGCCGCCACGGAGCTGATATATAGTTTTACGTCATATTCGCAGAACTGTTCCATACAGTCCAAGCAGAGCTGTTACTTAGAAATACCTCCTACTCTACCAAAATTTAGTTGAAGTTAGGCCCACTTTTCATATGGTGGCCTTGCCTGGAGAAATGAGCTAACCCAGATTTAAGTAAATTGTCACTTTATTTACTGTACCTAGGCCTATAACCAAGATTGTGGTAGTCCATGAGGCCTGAGTATAGGCCAGCATCAACAGGTTAAGTCAAGGTTTGTGTGACACCTTAATTCTAAGAGTGGGTTTTGGTATACCCAGTGGATGTTAAATTCACTTTGGTAATTTTTCGGAATACTCTAGCCAGCCACTTTTGCATGAAAAACCATATTGGGTTTTTCATGCCAAAGTTAAGTATACCTTAGTTTAACCGGTAATTCTAAGCCGGCTGTCCGCGGTGAGCTAGACTGTGGCAGTTGGCGTTTTTCTGTTATTTTACTTGCTTTACAAGAATTTAAAGTAATATTTTGTCGCCCGGTTGTAACTATACTGTGATTGACCTTTGAAGACTACACGGCTTGAATTACCTAACGCAGGGTAGGTCTAAGCCGGCATTCCGCGGCAAGCCCGCCCCCCCACCTCCATAGCTAATACGGCAAAATTGTAATCAGTAAACACCTCTAGGGTATGTTATGTTGGTATTTTTAGGGGTGTTTACTGGTTACAATTTTGCCGTATTAGCTATGGAGGGGTGGGGGGCTTGCCGCAGAATGCTGGCTTAGACCTACCCTGCGTTAGGCAATTCAAGTTGCGTAGTCTTCAAAGGTCAGTGACTGCTTAGTTACAGCCGGCCGACAAAATGTTACTTTAAATTCTTGTAAAGCAAGTAAAATAACATAGAAAAACGTCAATTGCCATAGTCTAGCTCACTGCGGACAGCTGGCTTAGAATTACCGTTTAACCAGACCACTGAGCTGATTAACAGCTCTCCTAGGGCTGGCCCGAAGGATTAGATTTATTTTGCATGGCTAAGAACCAATTGGTTACCTAGCAATGGGACCTACAGCTTATTGTGGAATCCGAACCACATTATAACGAGAAATGAATTTCTATCCCCAGAAATAAATTCCTCTAATTCTTCATTGGCCGGTTGGAGAATCGAATGCGAGACCAGCAGAGTGCTAGCTGAGAACGATACCAACCCATCCAATAAGGAACTTTTTCATGCGAAAATGGCTAGGAAATGATACGGCACTAAAGAACCTAAAAACCAACCTAACTTAACCTAGGGATGCTTACTGGTTACAATTTTGTTGTATTAGCTATGGAGTTGGGGTCCGGTATTGTCTTACCTTATAAGTTGTAATTTGATTAAAATATTTTTCTGTTATTAAGCATTTGCAAAGGTTATGTTAATTATTTTTCTCTGTCATTAAGCATTTGCAAAGGTATTGAGAAGAGTTGTTTTTGTGTTTTACCCAAGAAAAATATAAATTATAATGTGAGAGGTGGCTGGAGTCTTAGGAAAAATAACCTTAACTTTTTGCTAGGGAAATAAATAGTTTCATTTCTTATCAGATTAGCCTATGTATTTTGAGAATTAGCTTATTTTCTCATATTTGGTGTCAACAGCGCATTTTCGTGGGTTCCCAGTCCCCTGCGTGAAACAATTTGGAGAAGACTCTGAGAAACTGTTGTTTCGAGGCCAAAAACAAAAATGAGTAAATTGTACTAACTGGAATGGTCTAAAGTGCCTAAACTAAAGAGTAAGCAACTTGAAAAATACAATTTTTATTTATATCAATCATCAGACACTTTCTAAAGGACAATATGCCTCAAGGATAATTGCAATGATGTTCCTTACTTTCCCTAGCCTTATTAGATCTATTAGCTGACTATAGGATTTCCTCCCCGTGGACCACCCCTTAGGGGGCTTAGTGCTGTCAGTGCATCTCATGCTGTGCACTGTAGGCAAAATTTAAGGTTCTTTGTAGTGTCCCTTAGCTGCAATCCCTTTCATTCCTTTTACCATACCTCTTTTCATATTCCCTTTCATATTCTCGTTCTTTCATCTTACTCTCCACCCTCTCCTAACAATTGAGTCATAGTGCAACTATGAGGTTTTCCTATTACACCTTTCAAACCTTTTACTGACAATTTCTGTTTGTGCTGAATGACCTCATAGGTCCCAGTGCTTGGCCTTTGGCCTAAATCCTATATTCAGTTCAATTCAATTCCCCATGGACCACTTCTTCTCCAGCAAACCTGACCAAGGGCACTGTCAGTCAGGGATGCATCGTAACATCATTTTCCCTAACCTTAATCGACCTAGGGTTCTAGGACTTCACCTGAGCTCCCTCCCCCACACCCACCAACCCTGCCCTGAAACCCTATGCTAACCTGATCTGGAGTTCCTTATACCAAAAAAAGTTAAATACAGTAAAGAAATTCATCTCAGTCTAGCCTTGTACCCTTGGTTCTGAAGGCTCTACCCTGTCACCCCCTTAGCATTTGTGTACAGTACTCATCATATTCCTTACTTTAAGTTAAGGTGGTAGACAGCAAGAAGTCAAATTTTTTTAATGAATCTTACCTCCATTATGATAGCTATATTTCCCACATCAAGGGGGAGGGCAGTAGTGTGAAAACTAAAGAAATTAATCAGATCATTTAGTTTGAACTATCTGTTGGCCCATCCTTCTCGGGTGATTCGAGCATCTGTTGTTTACCATTTAGTTTTTTCTCTGTTGTCACCTGCGAGGACACATTGGAGAGTATTGTTTGCTTTGTTTCAGTGACGATTAGTTCATTTTCTGGATTTTGGGTTTGGTTTTTCTTGTTTTTTATCACTATATATATAGGATGTTACCCAAAGAGGTTAAAGATAAATTGTTTGGAGTCAGTCAGGTAAGAGGGTGTAATACCTGGCCTTACTCTTCAGTTTACGATGGTCATTACATATGAATTGAATGGAGGAACAAGGATTGTTCTTTTAACGATTGCTGTGACCAGTGTAATGATTGGCCAGGAAAGATAAGGAATGTTTATTTAAAGTTGTAAGTGAAGCAGATAAGAATAGGAAACAAAAAAATTTATTTAACACTAGGACAGGAAGTGAGGGTAGAAGTAAGTTTTTCTGATCTTAACATGATCTGTCAGATTGTAGCTCTCCCTGTTTTCTTAGTAATCCTTCTCCTTCACATTATTTCTTCTCTCAAGCTCCCTGTATCATTCAGGATATGTTTGGCAAATTAGAAACTGAAGTTGCTAGTTTTAGAGCTTTCTTTGAAAAGTATATGATGAGGTTTGACATATTAGAAACCGATGTAGCTAGTTTTAGAGCTGTTTTGGAAAAGTTTATGAAGGTAACATCCTCGACGCTTGCTGCATTACTGGTCCAGTTAAATCATCCTTTTTCTTGTTCTCCCTTGCAGCAGAGGAAGTGCCAACACCCTCCCTTCCTGTAGGCTAGACCTTAAGCTGCGCCCGGTGATGCTCTCCTTACTGTTGGAGGTAGAAGTGGGGTATGTCAGGGTGAGGAAATGCTTCGTGCCTGTTGTCATCTTCCTCTGGCCAGCCTGGAGCATGTTGCGTACAGGTTGGTGCTTGGTTCTGAAATATGTGCTCGGCACAATCAAGTGAAGTTTGTGTAGGCAGTGGGTAGATTTGCTAAGTAATGGTTAGCACACTCACTTGATATCTGATTCCATTTTCATTGGACCTTGCTGGAGGCCACGTATTTCTAGCGATCTTTATCCGAAATCTTTGTATGGTCCTCCTTTGCAAAAGGATTGTGTTCTCTTGGAGGCGCTTCCCTGGTGCTGGGCACTCGCCTGATTCTGGGCACTCGCCTGATTCTGGATACTCGCTGCACTCTGGGCGCTTGCATTGCTCTGGGTGCTCGCCTGGCTCCAGGCGTTAGCTTGGCGCCAGGTGTTTACGTTCTTCTTGGTCTCCTCTTCCTGTTGGTCTGGTAATGCCAGTTCTTCTTCACGCCGTTTGTCCGGCACGAGGGAGGTTCGTGGGAGTAGCTGCGATCAGGTATGTGAAAACATATGATCCCCACATTGTTCTTGTTGTGCCTCACGTAAACCATTGGTGATGTGTAAGGTGTGGTCACCACATTTTTGTTCCTGTTCTCCTCAGGCATCGTACTTCCAGTCTTGTTCCCCTTTGTTATGTCAGGCTCCTCCTGAGCATTCTAGGAAGTTTCTTTTTCAACATCACAATATACGCAAGATGACATAGGTGTCACCATGTGGAAAATATAAAAATCAGTTTCATATAAGAAACTTAACAAGCAATTACATAGCTATAGTTTACACTCGCGCGGTAGCACTTCTATTGTTTTTGTGTAGGTGACTAGCCCCGCCCACTATTGGGGAACAATGGGAACAATAAAGCAGTAGAGTCCAATTCATTTCTGCCGGCCTTTGACATAACATCAAATGTTTGCAGCAGCTCTTTTTTTTTTTTTTTTTTTTTTAATTATTTCATTGGTATTTTGGTCAGTCCTCCAGGATTCAGTGAAGTATTCCTGCGATTGCGTAGCCTTCAAGCTTGTTAGCTTTAGCTTAGGTTTTTATAACCTGTTTTTTTGAATTTAACATGTCAGACTCAAGTTCCTCCAGTGGACATTAGGTATTGTCGGGAGGGTTGTAAGACTAGGTTTACAAAATCTACTTATGATTCTCATATGATTTGTGCTAACTGTAGGGGACAAACATGTATGAAATAGCAAACATGATAAGTGTAAGGATTGGGATAAGCAATGGAAGGTGTTGAAATCCCATATAGAGAAGCTTGATAGGGATAGGAAGAGGATGGTGGCCTCTACAGCCGAAAGTAGGGCACGTAGCCTAGAACCTACACCTAAACCTAATGTTATAAACGATCTTCCCATTCCTCCTTCCTCTGTTCCAGCCTTGTCTCCCATCCCCAGTCCCCCTACCATTGTATCACCTACTCCTGTGCCTAGCTCCCATGCTTCCGACTCTGATCCCATTGCCAGTCTCGAGTGCAGGTTTGATTGCAAGATTGACCTAGTGGTTACTATAGTGGCTGAATTAAGGGTGCCCCTAAAGGCTCTTAAGGACAAGTGTTCAGTGAGAATACAAAAAGTGATAGGGTCATGCAAGTGCAAGTGGAGGGGGTGGCTGCTCATCCTGCCAGTTCTCCTAGATGAAGGTCCCTGTCATACTCCCCTGACCCTGGGAGAAGACATACCGGAGGTCCAAAGGAGGCTGGTGGGGTTAGCCCATGGGTAGTCGCCCCCTAAGTCAAGCCTGTCACACACTCCCAGGCTTTGACAGACAGCCGTTGGAAAGGCATCTCAGTAATGTGCGTCAGTTGTCTTCCGACTCAGAGAATTCTAGTCCCGAGTCTCGATCTTTGAAGAGATGTACGCACGACATGGTCAGCTCTGCCACTGCCTTGTAAGTGGTTTAAGGAATGGCCTCACAGCCCTCAGCTGTCCTGCAGTGCTTGGTGCAGCCCGGAGTATATTTCACCCAAGTGTTCAGTTGTAGAGGGCCGGTATTTGGCTCCCAAGCACCCGAGTGTCAAAAAGTGCCCTTCACCTTCTTCCAGGCGCCCATCGTCTCTCAAGCGCCCAATGTCTTCTCCCTGAGTGCCAAGTGCCAGTTCCAGTCTCCAGGCACCCGCCTCCTGCTCCTGAGCGCCCGATGCTAGCTTCCAATCACCTGCCGCCAGCTCTCAAGCATTTGGCGCCAGTTGACAAAATTTATAATGTAATGGTTAGGACTATGTTGATTAATGGGCATGAGTCATGGTACAGTATGGCGACTTTGGATAATAAATTCTTAGCATTTGAAAATAAGGTGCTCAGAAGAATATTAGGAATTAATTGGAAGGATAGAATCTCAAATAACAGAATTAGAGAAGTAAAGGGGGTGCATCCGGTCAACGAGTATGCTAGGTTCACACGCTGGAAGTGGCTAGGCCATGTGTGTAGGATACAGTACAGGGAATAGTGTGAGATACACTGGGGTTGGTTGTCCTTGGTAGAAGAGGTAGAGGTAAGCAAAAGGAGATGTGGCTGAGGACAATGAGGTGAGAAGCAGATGATTGTTGGTGAGATCTTGAGGAGTAAGCCCAATACAGAATGTGGTGGCATGAGTTCATCAAGGCCCTACATACCCTTGTGGGTGCCACAGGAAATGATTGATTGATTGATTGATTGTGTTTGACATAGCAAATGTTGCCAGCTGCTTCCCAGTCATTGAGGCAGCTCACAAAGTGGTTCTCTGGCTTCTTTTAGGCGCTTTGAGTCATCTCTTCAACCATGACGTTGGGCATATTTGCCTGTTAGACTAGCGGATCCTTCTTTGATTTCTGCTGTCCCAGTAGCAGAACAGACTGGATTATCTTCCCCTTCTCGAGGTTTTTTTATGTTGACTCATTTAGCAGTTTTGATTTGACCTTCCACTGAACTCAGTGTCAGCGTAGGATAATGTGAATGTAGAGGAAGCTTGTTTTTCCTGTGCAGAGTATTCTTTGGTGCCAGGGCACAACACAGCACCAACCATTCCTCTGGATGGAGCAGGTTTTTTTTTTTCAAATTAGTCATTTTTAGAGGAGTTGAAACTCCCTTTGTCTTTGGGAACAGTGAATTCTGCTGCTGCCACCCCTGCTTCCTCAGGATTTTCCTTTGATGGACCTGAGGCTTCTGAATGGATTCTGATGCTGAAGAAGAGTAGGTAGTGTCATCAGCTTCTCAGAGACTGAAAGGTCTGTGCTAGCAATTTTAATGAAGGCTTAGATGGCTTCTTGAGAGTACTAGTATGGCTCCAGACCCTGTCTTTCAGATGTTTGAGTCTGCCAGAGTATTTCCACTTCATTAGTCCAACATGCGTGAGGTTTATTTGTGCATCAGGGATCTAGCATACCAGCCTAATCAGTCTGCTCATTTTAGATCACTGTTCCCTTTGGCACCGTGCTGCGCTGGGCATCACTTTAGAATTCTTGTTCTTCTCTGGTGTCACCACTCCTTACTTGATCCCCCTTTTTTGTACCTTCAACTCCTCTCAGGCATTCTAAGAGTGTTCAAGATCATGTTCGTGATAGCATTTTCCATGAACACCGTGGGTTCCTTTCCAGTCTCCTCGTGTATATGCTAGTTCTTTTCAGGCACGCTAGGTCTCCTACAGAGTCGACACTTGCTTCCTTCCTTGAACAGGCTTTGAACCTGCACCTTTTGACTGCTACTGTTTCAGTAGCACAGTGCTTGGCTTCTACTCAGTTTTTTGTCATTGGCGTTTCAAGCAATTTTGGCGTTAGTGTTAGCCATCTCATCAGGTGCCAGATACCTCATTGGGTGCCAGCATCTCATTGGGCGGTAATCGTCACATTTTTAGTGCTTCAGGTGCCTTCTGCGTTAGCACCAAGCACCATTCAGGCACCAGTGTCTCTTCTGGCGATAACCACTACATCGCCAGTGCTTCTGATGCTTTCAGTTTTAGCGCCAGCATCTTTTCGGGCTTTAGGGCCAGCCACCACATCGTTGGCGCTTCAGACACTTACGGTGTTGGTGCTGGTCACCTCATTGGGCACTAGCTGCCACATTGTTGGTGCTTCCAACTCCTTTGGTTTTGGCGCCACCTCCACTTCGCCAACATGGGAGAGTGCTGATGTGGAGTTTTCTGCTTGATAGAACTTGTTTTGTCTCACTGGGGGAGTCTTTGCACTTCTTTACAGTGCTAAGGTTGGGTGCTGAGAATATTTATGTTCTTGTCTCACTTCTCCAGTGTCTGTGGCTCAGAACCAATGTAATTCTTTGCTGAAGGATTCATCTTAGGGTGCTATTGTGTAGGAGGTGGAGAAGTAGAGCCCAGGGAGTTGTTTTGTCACTCACAGGTGTTTAGGGGCCCTTAACTACAGCAACATCCTTCCTTTTATGTTGGTGCAGAGTGCCAAGAGGAGAGTTACAGTGCTCACTTCCTTTTCTAGGCTCTCTTAGCGAGTTTACCGTTAGTTTGCCCCTCCTACCTACACAACAAGGAGCAGCTTCAGATTCTGCAGCCAGATGTAGATTTTCTTTTGCAAGGAACAGTGGAATTTGGTACAAAGTTATGGCTTCTACAATCACCTGTTCCTGGTGTCTAAGCTTCAAAAGGGGAAAAGGACCAAAACTGAATGCCTCAAAACAAACTTTTTTTTTTTGTTTGCCTGATTGTTAAGTACTTTCCAGAGAAATGTCTGGGTTCCCTTCTGTCATGCTCTCTCCTTCCTTCTCGGCCTTTGAACTTCTGATTTCCCTTGAATGTTATCTTGTCATGTAGAAGAGATGCCAGCCTTTACCCTCTTCTTGGGACTTTACATCAGGACTTTTGTTGTGGTTTTAGATACTAAGTGGTAGTATGTGAATTTCTCTAGAAAAGCACGTGAGTTTCCATGCCTGTTTCTCCTTGCTGCCTCATTTGGGTTTGTCCTTGTAACCCTGTTCTCCTGTGTAGTGGTTAGTACTGGGCAGGCATCCAGAATATAGGAGTGTCACACTCTCCGTACAATAGGGGGATAGTAATTGTCTATGCAAGTCTGATCCCTTCCACCCTGGGTGTTTTTACCCTGCAACGATCATTGTTTCTTTTGTTACAGTTTCTGGTGGTTGCCTAGTCCCTTCTTCATACCTCTTCAGCCCTCATTCTCTAGATCTGCAGTTAGGAATTGTACAAAAAGAATATTAGAATAAGATTGGTTTATGCCTTCTTTACTCCTGCCTTCGAGTTCTGGCTGAAGAATAGCTTGTTGCACTTTTAGAAACTGAGTTCATCTGCATGTATGGCATTAAGAAAAAGTTACCAGCATATAGCTTACGTGTGTGTAGCTACAGGTATAAACATGCAATCCTAGTATGTGGTTCAAATTTCTGCAGTTTTTTTAATTTTTTTTTTTTAAGTCATGGATCTAACCCTACACTCAGGCCACCTCTTTCATTCCGATTTTTTGGTCTGGCATAAGGAGCAAGGGCCTCCCGAAGGTGTTATCCTTTTGCTCTGAGGTGATATCCTTGTGATCTAAGCATTGACTTGCAGATGAGGGTGCTAGCTGGACGTTCATTTCATGATCCTCTAGATGGTCATGGAGCTTGTGTGCAATAGGTGTCTGGGGTTCATCATTGGTCATGCACACGCACACAATATTGCATAAATATAATAATTTTATATTTATATATAAATTGATATTTAAGTATGTATGTATGCATGCATGCATGCACGTGTGAGGTCATATATTTTGGTTAAAATGCAAAATGAAAAATGTCATGCAGCAGTCCAAGTTGGCAAACTCATGTGTCTGCAAACACGCCATTCATGTAATTTTTTGTCTTGCGGCGGTATTTTATCTTGTACCCAAACAAGTTACAGTGCAAACTCACTGGTCATTTCCCATCCCTTTCCTTAACGAAAATGGCCATAAAATCGAAAGAACTCCGATAAAAGAGGATGTCTCCTTGGCCGTCCATTCCTGTGTGCTCTTTGCTTAATTTGGTAGGATAGCAAACAGCCAGTTACCCGGCTGTATTTAAGAGGCTTTCACTAGCTTCCACAAAACAGAATATTCATAAGTGCAAACCAGAAAACTCAGCTAAAATATAAGAGAAATAATGTAGCATATAGTTGTCGTAGCATTTAAAATTAAATAACTCTGAAGTGAAGAGGAAATGGAGAATATTGAGTTGAGTCATTTGAACTTTAGAGGATCAGTCTGGATGCAAATGCTTTTTTCGTTGAGCTGGCTTTGCCGATTCTCATTTCTTAGTTGATCAGTTTGGGTAATAGTCATAATTTTACAGCTGCAATATACACGTTTGCTATATTTGGTTTATTCGTACCGAAACTAGTGCTGGCACGTGAACTTACAGAATTTAATCTATATTCCTATCCGACTTAGCGTACTGATGTGGCGGGATACTCTCGTTTGATTGCAGTGAGGGAATGGAAATGAATAATTCTGGGAGAATTTTAGAATGGAAACGAACCCTGTATAAGTGGGTGTACATAATGCGCTCTCTCGTTCGGTTTACAGCTTTGTCTCGTGATCTCGCTCAAGAATTTTAAAACCCAACTAAGTTACTTCGCGCGCCCGATCTCAGGCTTCAGTGCGCGTTTGACGATCACGGAGGTGGTCGTTGATAAACTACCTCCCCGCCCCCGTCTCTTTTTTTTTTTATAGTAATCGTGAGATTCGCATTGGAGCTACTCGTGAAATTCATAAAAGTCTGTGAACAACACACGTCTTTATGTATGACGAGCCGAGTCACAAGAATAAAGCCATGCCCAGTAGTACGTTAGAAGAACTTCGAGAAGTGGCCCTTCCAAATCTTGATGTTGGTGATTGTGCGAATGAAATTTAAATTATGCAACTTAATTTCAAACGCAACCATTAGTTTATCCCATAATGATATACATTATATATTTTAATCTATTTAATTACTGTATTTAATATTTATCTGTATATATACTATATATATATATATATATATATATATATATATATATATATATATATATATATATTATATATGTACATTATATATATATATATATATATATATATATATATATATATATATATATATATATAATTGACCATATGACTTGTTTTGTATAATGGTTTATTAGCAACTGAACACATGACTTGTTTACGTAATGGCACGTAAGTGACTGAATATGTAAGTCGTATTTACTGAAGGATTTTTAAAATATCTACCTTACAACCTATGTTTGGGTAGTGGTTGACCAATAATTTACGGTATAAACAAGGGTTTATAAAAGAAAATAATGTAGAGAAGCGTTTTCCTTGTTATGTACTCGTGTTTAGGCCTATCTCCCTGCTTTCTCTTGGTCGCATTTAGACTACTTGTTTAAGAACATTTGTCCGTTGGGAATGGTAAAAACAATAATAATGATAATTACGTTTAACCTGTGGACGTTACGGCCAGAACTTCATTTCCATTTTTTGTATTTTAAAAAGCATTAGGTAAGCGCAAACATTCAGTTTCCATTTTTATTTCAATCTACGTAGGTATATCAGAGCATTGTTCTGGTTAATGAGAGAGAGAGAGAGAGAGAGAGAGAGAGAGAGAGAGAGAGAGAGAGAGAGAGAGAGAGAAAGTAATTAACCCAATAAAGAGAGAAGCGTAACAAACTGAGAGAATGACGAGTTGTAATACAACAGAGAGAGAGAGAGAGAGAGAGAGAACGATGAACTTTTAACAAAGAGAGAAGAGTAACAAACTGAGAGAATGACGAGTTGTAATACAAGAGAGAGAGAGAGAGAGAGAGAGAGAGAATGTAATTAACCCAATAAAGAGAGAAGCGTAACAAACTGAGAGAATGACGAGTTGTAATACAACAGAGAGAGAGAGAGAGAGAGAGAGAACGTAATTAACCCAATAAAGAGAGAAGCGTAACAAACTGAGAGAATGACGAGTTGTAATACAAGAGAGAGAGAGAGAGAGAGAGAGAGAGAGAGAGAGAGAGAGAGAGAGAGAAATGTAATTAACCCAATAAAGAGAGAAGCGTAACAAACAGAGAGTGACGAGTTGTAATACAACAGAGGGGAGAGAGAGAGAGAGAGAGAGAGAGAGAGAGAGAGAGAGAGAGAGAGAGAGAGAAATGAGAGAGAAATGTAATTAACCCAATAAAGAGAGAAGCGTAACAAACAGAGTGACGAGTTGTAATACAACAGAGAGAGAGAGAGAGAGAGAGAGAATGTAATTAACCCAATAAAGAGAGAAGTGTAACAAACAGAGTGACGAGTTGTAATACAACAGAGAGAGAGAGAGAGAGAGAGAGAGAGAGAGAGAGAGAGAGAGAGAGAGAATGAGAATTAACCCAATAGAGAGAGAAGCGTAACAAACAGAGAGTGACGAGTTGTAATTCAACAGAGAGAGAGAGAGAGAGAGAGAGAGAGAGAGAGAGAGAGAGAGAGAGAGAGAGAGAGAGAATGTAATTAACCCAATAAAGAGAGAAGCGTAACAAACAGAGTGACAAGTTGTAATTCAACAGAGAGAGAGAGAGAGAGAGAGAGAGAATGTAATTAACCCAATAAAGAGAGAAGCGTAACAAACAGAGTGACGAGTTGTAATTCAACAGAGAGAGAGAGAGAGAGAGAGAGAGAGAGAGAGAGAGAGAGAGAGAGAGAGAGAGAGAGAGAGAGAGAGAGAATGTAATTAACCCAATAAAGAGAGAAGCGTAACAGAGTGACGAGTTGTAATACAACAGAGAGAGAGAGAGAGAGAGAGAGAGAGAATGTAATTAACCCAATAGAGAGAGAAGCGTAACAAACAGAGTGACGAGTTGTAATACAACACAGAGAGAGAGAGAGAGAGAGAGAGAGAGAGAGAGAGAGAGAGAGAGAGAATGTAATTAACCCAATAAAGAGAGAAGCGTAACAAACAGAGAGTGACGAGTTGTAATACAACAGAGAGAGAGAGAGAGAGAGAGAGAGAGAGAGAGAGAGAGAGAGAGAGAGAGAGAGAGAGAGTAGCGTAACAAACTGAGAGAGTGACGAGTTGTAATACAACAGAGAGAGAGAGAGAGAGAGAGAGAGAGAGAGAGAGAGTGTGTAATTAACCCAATAAAGAGAGAAGCAAACTGAGAGTAACAAACTGAGAGAGAGAGAGAGAGAGAGAGAGAGAGAGAGAAGAGAGAGAGAGAGAGAGAGAGGGAGGGAGAATGTGTGGGTTCAGAAATATACAATTCTCACTTGACAGGATACCCAAGAACTTGCCCAGTTTGAACCTCAACAAAGAGAATAATGCAGGTCCGAGGCCGTGAGTGAGAATGACATAGCACGTGTTGCATGCTGGATTATGGTATATAAATAGTTTAGGAGAGGGGTGGAGATGACTATTTTTTTTAGGCGTACAAAAGCGTTCGTTGCCACTCTGAACATTTAAGTATTCACAATTTCATAATTTTCAGTCCAGCATGATAGTGAAGGTCAAGCAAGTATTCTGCATTTTGTGTGAAGTCTGCAGAATGCCTTCTAGCCACATTCCGCTTGGCTGTAGTTGGTGTAATGGAGAGAGAGAAGAGGTTTGGTGGAGGATGATGCCTTTGATAGAAGAAGGCAGTGGAGGAGAAGGCGCATCAGGCAACCGACCCCTTAACCTAGTAGGGATAACGGTGTGAAAGAAGAGGAGGAGTCAGTAATTGGTCTAATCATCGTCACCCTCGGTGTTGCATGATATCACTATCTGTTGGAAAATGTTCTCAGGATCCGGGTCATCTGCTTATGACAGATTTTAGTTTTCTGAGATGGCTATATGTCTGTCCGTCCGCACTTTTTCTGTCCGCCCTCTGATCTTAAAAACTACTGAGGCTAGAGGGCTGTAAATTGATACGTTGGTCATCCACCCTCTAGTCATCAAGCATACCGAATTGCAGCCTCGAGCCTCAGTAGCTTTTAATTGATTCAAGGTTAAAGTTAGCCATGATCGTGCGTCTGGCACCTCTATAGGAGTCAGCGACACATGCCACCACCGGGCCGCGGCTGAAAGTTTCATGGGCCGCGGCTGTGAGTTTCATGGGCCGTGGCTGAGAGTTTCATACAGCATTATACGTTGTACAGAAAACTCGATTGCGCCGAAGAAATTTTGGCGCATATTTAACTTGTTTCCAATTGTGTCAGTGTGGGTTGAACATGTTAGACGGACAGAAAAAAGATGACAGGTCTTTCGGTTAGGGCTGATCGTGATGAAGGTCCCATATGTTTCAAGATAGTGGAATTTTCTTTGTTTCTTAACAAAGCGTGTGCATTCCCATTCGACCGTATTTAAGTTTGTCTTGTTCCTTTGCTCCCAGGGACAAGATACATAATGTAGCCTGTTTTGAATCTGCAGGATGACATCTGGCCCCGTTTTCCTATCTGTTTTTTTTCTCTCTCCTTTCGTCAGGGAGTGTTCTTATTGCATTGCTGCTATTTAGGAATTCCTGCTGTAGATGATGTGCTAATGCTTTATTAAAAGCCCCACATATTATTACTTAAAACTTGGTTGGTTCCCCAACCCGCAAGCAGTTCAGCTCAACGAAAGCACTGATTTTTCCTTGCAAAATTTTTCATTGCCCTGCTTCCATTTTTTCACTCCCTCTCTTTGAAGCCGTCCTGCTGAACACTTGCGATCTCTCTCTCTCTCTCTCTCTCTCTCTCTCTCTCTCTCTCTCTCTCTCTCTCTCTCTCTCTCTCTCTCTCTCTCTCCGTCGTTAACTGGATAATTAATTTATCCTTAATAGATATTTGATTTCCCCCCCTCCCCAGTAACCTGTAATATCTTTATATATTTGGCCTTATCTATATTGAAATCTCACTGCAATATAACCATCATCCTGTTAACTCGGCATTACATTGCTGAAAACGCGCTACAAACCCACCTGCAGCGATAGTTCCTGAACATGCTTCGCCTCTTTTCCAACTACAATGGAATGAATCAGTTCTGCCTCACTTGATGATGCTGAGACAATACGAGGCTCTTGAAAGAAATATTAGTCAGGGAATCTTACCTCCCACTCTGCTAACAATTTGCATCACAAAACAGCCATCACTCTCACCCATCCAATGGCAAGCACTCAGCAACAGCATTGTCCCCACCACACTAACGGGCAGTGACCAACAGTCCATTTATTGGATTTCGCGCAGCCACCTCTTCCTTGAGGTCATCTTTGAGCTCTATGCACAGCCACAAAGTGCCTCACAATTATCAGTTGCCAACTCTAGATGCCCTTTGATGTTGATTTTGTCAGGGAGGGCACAGCAGCAAAGTATGGCCCACTTACAGCACTTCTGAGGCAAGAAGGCACAAATTAAGAAATGAGATGGGCAATTCTTGTTCCATAATTGTGATGCCAGGCACCATAACTTCCTTTGACTTAAAGGCATCACCAAATGCCATTGGTATTAATGCCATCATAGAATGCACTCGAGTTATTACAACGCCAGCACAAGCTACTAGATCCCATGCTAATTTCAGAGTTAGGGAAAATCCAAGGGTTTCTTGAAGGCACATCGCTTATTTATTGGTAAACAAGTAGAAATATGCAAATGCACATTCTTGGACAGTGGGTCTCAGTGCACAATAGTGTACCCACGCAACAAAGCAAGTGCAAATCAAGTTGGCTACCTTTTTTAGTGAAGAAGCTCAAACCTTTGATATGGTATGATTTCATGTACATACCGGAAAGAGATGATGTTTGATAAAGTGCCCTGGTCAATAAAGTTGAGTATATCTTAGAGTAACCAGACCACTTAGCTGATTAACTGCTCTCCTAGGGCTGGCCCGAAGGATTAGACCTATTTTACGTGGCTAAGAACCAGTTGGTTACCTAGCAACGGGACCTACAGCTCACTGTGGAATCCGAACCACACTATAGCGAGAAATGAACATCATCACCAGAAATAAATTCCTGTAACTCTTCATTAGCCGGCCGGAGACTCGAACTCGGGCCTAACGAGTGCTAGGCGACAACTCTACCGACTGGCCCAACAAGGAACTGCTCTGGTCAATAAGCATGAACATGTGTCTGTTCCCATTCCCGCTTTGAATAGGCTTGTAAGAGAGTTGAGAAATAAAGGAGTCTCATTAGCAGACCACCACATTTGGTCTTATACTAACGATGGTTTCATCATAAAGATAAGCGCCATTTACTACAGCACATTTGTCTATCAGTGAGAAAGTTTGGATGAAGTCACTCTTGATGAACACTGATGTAGCTGTTATTTTTTATCAAATGCCTTTGCTCCTGTAACAGTTTCTCCCTCACAAGACATGGCCTAGGAAAATCATGCTCTCCCCCATGCTCACCATGACAGTGGCAGAAGGGTGAATTTGTCTCCCACTCTCTACTGTCGAGGAAATTGATCTTAGTGTTCGCATGAAACCTGTGGCAAAATTACCCAGGCAACCCATTCAACTTGCCATTCCCTTTGTCAGCCTCATGTTCACTCAAACAGCATTGTTAAACTTGAATTAACACTGATGCAGGAGAGGTTTAAAGATGCAGAATTGGTTGGGGATCAAGGGATGCTTAGGAAAGTTATGTTCCATGTTCAGTTTTTTTTTTCTAAATTCATTTGCTTCCATAGATTTTATTTTTTTTAGTATTTTATTTAGCCCTTTTTATTTTAGTTCTCTTTCCCTATCTTGGCTGCCTCTCCTTTCCTTGATTTATAGTTGATTTGACTTTGCATATATTCCAAAGTCCACTCCTCTTGACTGTTTGAGTAGTGCTTGGGCTTGTTTGTTTGTGGTTGTTTACCTTCCTTTGCTTTGATTTTGCTTGAATTAGATGAAGCCCGGATTCCAATTGCCCATGCCGCTCAGTTTCGTGAATCTTGTATATTATTAGTAGGGTGAGCCAAAGAACTTCTCTTGAGGTGTTGTTTTTTCTATTTTGTCTGTTCTTGAAAGAATTGTTTTTGGTTGTATCATTTGTTGTTTGTAAGTTATGTTTATGGCTTTGTTGTAGTTGTCGCATCTTGTTGCATGATGGTTACATTTATTTATTTGTAAGTTACTAGCATTTAGAATGCTAGTAACATTTGATTGTGTTATTTACTTTAAGATCATAAGAGTGCCTAACGTAGCATACTTTTGTTCAACATGAGGCCAAATTTGCATTTAAATATGATTGGAAATTAAAGTCAGGTGAAAATAAAAGTTGAACCTTCTATTTATTAACCATCACAGACTTTTTTATAACCCATGCACTGTTTTTTCCGTTTGACTTTCTGGTTTTGGGGTTGCGGGATTTTCGCAATATTTACAGCCTTTTTTTTGTACTCATATCTATTTTTCTGTTACTTTTGCAGCACCTGTGTATATGCTAGTCGATATATTGTTTCATGCCTATACCTGTGTTCATAGACACCATCCACTCTCTGGGTTTTTAATGTTAAACCCGATTTGCCAGTTCCCAAAACTCATTTCCATCAGTTGAGGTCTCTACACCCGTACCCACTTTAAACTTTATTTGCTAGCTATAAAAGCAGTCTAGTCCATTGTCTTCCGAACGCCATGCCCTTGTGAGGGCAATGGATGATCATTACTAATCCTGCTGTGGGAAGTTTTCTTGACAGTGCTAGGTAGTAGGTACCACATGCCTCTAGCATGCCTGGGCCTAACTTTTGCGACCCTGCCCCCGAGGGATCTCGCTCCTTCAATGAGATTGCCAGACAAGTCTACAGTTACTGTTTTTTTTTTTTTTTTTAATCAGTTATTGAGCTCCTTCATGCACACTGCAGAGCCATAACAGCGTCATCCGTGGACGAATATTGTCAAAATGATTCAGGTGAATAAGGAAGAATTCAGTAGTCTGCCCAGGTGAATAAGAAAGAATTCAGTTGTCCATTCAGGTGAATAAGAAAGAATTCAGTTGTCCTCCAGGTGAATAAGGAAGAATTCGGTTGTCCATTCAGGTGAATAAGGAAGGATTCAGTTGTCTCTTCAGGTGAATAAAGAAGAATTCAGTTGCCCATCCAGGTGAATAAGGAAGAATTCAGTTGTCTATCCAGGTGAATAAGGAAGAATTCAGTTGTCCGTTCAGGTGAATAAGGAAGAATTCAGTTGTCCGTTCAGGTGAATAAGGAAGAATTCAGTAGTCTGCCCAGGTGAATAAGGAAGAATTCAGTTGTCCATTCAGGTGAATAAGAAAGAATTCAGTTGTCCTCCAGGTGAATAAGGAAGAATTCAGTTGTCCGTTCAGGTGAATAAGGAAGAATTCAGTTGTCTATCCAGGTGAATAAGGAAGAATTCAGTTGTCCGTTCAGGTGAATAAGGAAGAATTCAGTTGTCCATTCAGATGAATGTCATCCGTTCAGGTGAATAAGGAAGAATTCAGTTGTCCGTTCAGGTGAATAAGGAAGAATTCAGTTGTCCGTTCATGAATAAGGAAGAATTCAGTTGTCCGTTCAGGTGAATAAGGAAGAATTCAGTTGTCCGTTCAGGTGAATAAGGAAGAATTCAGTTGTCCGTTCAGGTGAATAAGGAAGAATTCAGTTGTCCGTTCAGGTGAATAAGGAAGAATTCAGTTCTGCTATCGGATGTCAGGGAGTGCGCATGTCAGCAGCTTGCTGAGTATTGAAAGCATTTTTGCCTTTAGATACTTTTAAAGTACAGTTTTGTATTTTTGGAAGATGTTTCATTCTTGCCATAGTCCATAATTATAATTTTTGTTGTCCTAATTGGTTAGTCTTAGGGAAATTAATTGGGAGTAATTAGTATTAGAGAACTGAATTTAAAATATTTAATCTCAGAGAAATGAGCACAGTATTTAAACTTAGAAAATGAACAAATTGTTTAGTCTTAGAGAAATGAATCGAAAGTATTTAATCTTATAGAAATTAACTGAAAGTATTCTATCTTAGAGAAATTAACTGAAAGTATTCAATCTTAGAGAAATTAACTGAAAGTATGTAATCTTAGAGAAATTAACTGAAAGTATTTAATCTTAGAGAAATGAATTGAAAGTATTTAATCTTAGAGAAATCGATTTAAGGTTATTGATCTTAAAGAAATGAATTGAAAGTATTCAATCTTAGAGAAATTAACTGAAAATAATTAATCTTAGAGCAATGAATCAAAGTATTTAATTTTAGGGAAACGAACTGCAAGTAATCAGTCTTAGATAAAACAAAGTAAGTGATCTTAAAGAAATTAATTGAAAGTATGAAATCTTTGAGGAATTGCCTGAAAATAATTAATGTTAGAGATAAATTGAAAGTATTTAATCGTACAGAAATGAAGTCAAAGTAATTGATCTTAGAGAAACGAACTGACAGTATTTACTCTTGCAGAAATGAACTGAAATTAGTATTTAATCTTAGAAAAAAAAAGTTAAGAGTATTTCAAGAACCGACCGTAATTTTCAGGTGAGCAAAAAGAGTAATCTAGTCCTTGAAGGGCGTCCTTGCACTGAAACTCTTACTCTATTGGAAATCCAGCTCCGTGGCTGTTTTAAAGGGGTTGGGTGGGGGGGGGGAGGGGAAGGACAGCCTAGTTCTCATATCTTTTTCTGGTTGGAATATACCCCGTGGGGGTTAGTGCCTTCAGTGCACCTCACGTGCGTGCACTGTAGGCATTGCTTAAGGTTCTTTGCAGCGTCCCTGCCGGCCCTAGCTGCAACCCCTTTCATTCCTTTTACTGTACCTCCATTCATATTCTCTTTCTTCCATCTTACTTTCCACCTTCTTCTAACAGTTGTTTCGTAGTGCAACTGCTTTGAGGTTTTCCTCCTGTTACGCGTTTGTAACATTTTACTCCCAATTTTCCTTTCAGCGCTGAATGACCTCATAGGTCCCACCGCTTGGCCTTTGGCTTAATTTCTGTAGTCTGTTCTGGTGGGGACATGTCATTAATTTTATTCGTTTTCGCGATGCCGGTATTTTCAGTTGGGGTTCAGTGCACTGCTAATGACCACTCCGCTTGGTTATGTGAAGCAGCTGAAACTGTTGATGTCTTTTGCACGGATGTGTTAATTCAACTTCAACAGTTTGACAGGTTATCAAGTCATTGACTTTTGTTTTATTGACGGAAAAGAAAATATACGCGCTCGCACGCGCGCGCGCGCGCACACACACACACATGTATTTATATGTGTACAGTATATGTATGTATGTCATGAATTGTAATAATGAATTTTTGTTTTAAAATGTCCAGTCAGTAATATCACTATACTTTGGGAAATTACCTAAGTGAACCTACACTTCGGGTGAAAGTTATTCGCTAAGTATAGTGAATTTTAATGAGTTATGACCTAATATCTGCACACACACACACACACACACACACACACACACACATCGCTTTGTCCTTAATGGATCTGGGGAGAGAGAGAGATTAATCTAATTTATAAAATTGAGGTAATTGAACGTGTAACCGTTGGCATCGGCAGATTTTCGAATCACAATTTATCTGTGTTGTGCGTAATGACAACTTGTGCGATAATGTTTTTCATTAAAAATCTTAACTTTTTATGGTGATTTATTCACAAATACAGTATACGTAATGAGAACCATTTATATCCGCATTAGCCTCAATGAGATTTGAACTAAAGTGCTCCGATGGATGGAAGAAAAATAAAAGTAAAATTATCAAAACTGATTGCTTAACATTCTGATTGGTAATGAGAAAGTTATATGGTTTAAACAAGAACACAGAAGACATGTCAATTCATTTCATGCTTTAGGAATACCTCAAACGCAAACAAATATTTCTCTCTGTTGTTCAGTTGTTGGTGTTTTTTTAATTCAGATGCCAATAGACTTGGCATCCGAACGCCCTAAGCATGACCAGTGCTTAAGCTGAGCGAAAGACAAAACGTAGAATTCGCCCAGCCGCTCAAACTTACGATGATCGAGTCTCGCAAGTGCTATCTTCATTCGGCATTATTAGCAGCTGTTATTTTACTTTCAACACCACTGTCATCAAATCAATTACAGGCTAGCTTCTTCCCCGCCAGGTTACACATTTTGAGGACATTGGCCGCGCAGTCCGTAGTTTATTTCCGCGTGCATTTAAAACTCGTTAAGGAGGCACAGTGATCGCGCCGGCCTTAATGAATCTATCTATCTATTTAAAACGCGAGTACTCAACAAAGCGGAATCACTTTAGTCTGTTCAGTGGACTCCAGCACTTCCAATCAAGTCTGCAGGTTTCGATTTTCACAGCGAAATGATGCCTTAAAGAAGTGGACTTGGGTTTTCCCTTCAAGCCCGAAGAAGCCTGAGCTTCGCAGATTCTGAAGAGCACGAGTCGGCGGAACTTGTTCGTGCTGAGAAGCGTTGTCGTCCAGAATTGAAATTCTCTCCTTCTGTCTGGAAGCTAAAACACAGTCGAAATCGGGAATCACAGGAACTGGAATTTGCATTGGTGTTCGCGATTTGCTCGTCTACAAAAGCGATACTGGGGAACTTGCAGCATGAGAGAGAAAATATGTTTGGCGCTTTGCGCGCTGTCTCTGGTCGTTGCCCCAGCCGCCTCCAGCCCAAAGCTGCATCCTGTGGTAAGTTGGACATCTTCACTTGCTTGAAAAGTTTTCTTTCTGTCCTTATACTCGTCTGTTTTGTGTGTCTCGTGTTTTAGGAATACCGTCTCGAAATGGACAGGGACTTTGTCGTAGCTATATTTGGAAATGTGTCCATGGTTTGACTGCCTTTAAGTTAATACATGCTATGAACAGACCAGGATCCTGGAACTGACATCTGGTCAGGTCAACGACCGTTGTGAATACAAGTAATGAAGGGATTTAAGCTTCAGAAAAGAACCGCTGGTTTCGTAGTTTCGTGAAGATGATTTCATCGGGAGGGTCTTTTTTTTTATGTTAGTGTACATTAATTTTAACAAAACCATTTTCCCGTCATCGATGATTGTCATTATTTTGATTCACTTTGTTTCCCTTTGGTTGGTTTTCTGTGCAGCCCTCCACAGGGATGATTCCCTCTCTGGCGGGCCCTTGTACGTCTTCAAAATAAGGTGCTGCTTATACTGTGGAATTGTCTTTTAGTGTTTTCTCGTCAGTATCGTAGCTTCTGCAGAATAGAGAGTCTTTAGTTCTTTTTTTAAAGCTACTTTCTTCTTGCGTGCTCTTCACTTCAGACGGTATTTTGTTGTAAAGTCTTGGCGCGCAGTGTAATGCTCTCTCGCCTGACTTACAAATTGTTGTAGGTTCAAATAGCCTAGGCTATATGCTTCACTTGCATGTCTGATTACAATATGCATTTCAGGTCTAAAGAAGCTTAAGCAGTTTCTCAGATATGCTGGTTCACCATATTTTAGTGCTTTAAAGACTGTAAGAAGTATTTTATATTCTATTCTAGCTTTTACTGTGAGCCAGTGTAGCTCAGTTAGTGCTGGGGTTATTTTATCACGGGAACGTAGTTCTTTTTATTAACCTGGCGGCTCTATTTTGTACTCCTTGATATTTTCTTAGTAGGTAATTAGGGAGACCGTAGTATATAACGTTGCAGTAGTCAAGCCTCGAAAGTATTTGGTTGCAAATTGCTGTTTTCAGAGTATCTTCGTTTAGGTATTTTCTAATAAATTTAATGTTTCTAGTATGATAGCTACAGGTTTTTGTAATATGCAAAATATGGTTCTTTATTATCAATAAATACTCCTAAGTTCCTCACTGCTGCTACGATATTTATTGTTGACGAACTAATGGTGGTTCTTTTGAAGTGTTATATTTTCGGAGTGCACTGTCAGATCCAAATAGCATACGCTCAGTTTGGTCTTCATTAAGTTTCAATTTCTTCGCCGACATCCATTTTTTTTATATCTTTCATTATTGCATCAATTTTACTAATGGCGTCTTCTACCATTTCGACAGGAAAACAGAACTGAGTGTCATCAGCATACAGTTTATACTTAACCCTGTGCTTATTTAGAATTCTAGCTAGTTCAGTTGTGTAAATGCCAAATAGCAGTGGACCCAAAACGCTGCCTTGGGGCACTCCTTCTGTAAGGCCTTTCTTTTCTGATTTCACATTTGATATAACCACTGTAACCTTCCTGTTTTATAAGTAGCTATTATACCATTTGTGTACATCATCTTCGATGTCTACTGCTCTCAGGTCTTCAAGCAGCAGATTGTGGTCAACAGTGTCAAATGCTGCCCTTAGGTCAAGCATAACCAGGATGCCACATTTTCCCTTTGCTATAATTTTTACCATATTCATTTATAATTGCGCACAATGTAGTCTCTGTCGAGTGGTTTTTTCTGTACGCTGACTGATCATCAGGTGTGATATTGAGTTGTTTCAAGTGTTTCCACGTTTGTTTGTGAACTTCCGTTTCTATAAGTTTTGATAAGTACGATAGGTTTGACATTGGTCTATAGAGGCTTAGATTATCTTTATCACCTTTTCCTTTGTAGGCCGGCTTTATACAAGCAAGCTTTTCATTATTTGGGAAGGATGCCTGTGCTCGACTCATTTTGACAATGTCAAAATATATCTCCCGCAACAAATCAAAGTCTTTTTGCCTCTTTTATATCACTTATGGGAAACGGGTTCTTTTCACAGTAGGTGTTTTTTACTTTTCTCATCGTTTTTTCAGTCATTCATGTTCAGTTCTTTAAACTTGCTGAATTTGGTATTTCCCACTGTGATCACTGGGAGATCAGGAGGGACCTCCTTATCTAAACAATGACAGATTCTTTCAGTTTTTTCTTCAAAGTAGTTCGCAAAGTTATCGGCCAGGCTTTTGTAGTCACTAGGTAGAACTTTTTCCTTCTTGAGTCCCAATATTCCGGCTAAATTGACGTTTTTTTTTGGGGGAATTTTTCTCTACACTAAACATTTTCTTGTAATATATTTTCTTGATTTTCATAATCAAGTCGTTGATGATTTTTGGCTGTTTTATACGGGGACCAGTTTTCACTACTTCTTGATTCTTTCGATCTTTTCCTTAGATCTTCCATATTTCTTTTCTTTTTCTAAGCTTCACGTAATTCACTGTTAAACAATTTGGCTTTTTCTTTAACTATTATGTGCCTTGTTACTTCTGACATTTATCGTTGTAACTTGACGCCAGTACAATTTTCATACAGAATGTAAAACAGCTTACACGTACTGGTCGCCTGTCAAGGTATGCCTCAAATTAACCTGCACCCCTGGCTTGCTTCTCTCATTTTCTTTATGCTCTCATCAATAAATTCATCAGCATTGAAGTTGGTTTTGTTTCTGTAAGTGATAGTTTTTTCAGTGTATAGTCTTTCCAGATATTTATGCTAAAGGTAACTATAATAGTTTATGTATTGGAGATATCACGCATTCAGGCTCAACTTGTACGTCATTCACAATATCGTATCGTTTGGTCAAAGGTATGATTCAATAGTGATGCCGGTTTTGGTAAAGGTATGATTCAATAGTGATGTCGGTTTTTTCACAACATTTACGAGATCGTGGCTTTCAAGTAACTCTGTGAATTCTTTGACATATTTGTCGTCGTTATCATCCAGATGTAGGTTGAAGTCACCACGAATCAGTATATTTTTGTTATCAGCTAACAAGTCGATCAAGTCGCTGAATTCATCTGGGAACGATTTCCTCCTTGTGTTTGGTGGTTTATAAACTGTTATGATTTGTATGTGTTTGTGTGTAGTTTTGGTGGTGTTGTATTCAAATGTATCGAACACATTTTGGTTCATTATGGATACTTTGTATACTTTTTTTGACAAAGATTTCCACTCCACCACCGCTTTTTTTTCTCTCTCGGTACATGGTAAAAGCTGAGCCCCTGGCGTCATTTCGTTTATTTTAGAATAATCACTTACATTATTGCTTAGCCAAGTCACCGTTAGCATACATATATGTAGATTGCGATCATTTATAAGATTTCTAGTAGTGTTAATTTTATTTCCTACGGACTATGTTCATTAAATTGCATAGAAGATTATTAGTCAAAGCCATGATCCGTACTATTTTTCACCTTTGACACCTATCGCCATTATATGTTTTGTGTTAAATACGACTATGGCCTTTCTTTACACAATTTTTACACTTGGAGATGCTGCGAGCGCATTCATTTGATTTGTGATTTGCATCACATCTAGGGCAAACTTGGTCATTTCTACAATTTGTTGCGCTGTGACCAAATTCCTGACACTTACAGCGTTGATAGGGCATGTAACAGTCGTATACGTTGCAACGGCCATACAGTGTACGCAATTCGTCAACTCTATTTTCGTATTTGTGGTGTGCATTTGATGTTATATATAGTGCTTATATTTGTCGTCTTAGGCTTTTATTTCCTTTACAAATTTCAGGTCGTCATTTTCAGAAATGAGATTCCTATCCACGGATTTTTCTTTACAATGTTATTGACGTGTCATCTTTATCCTTCGGGGCATATGCTACTTTTATTTTCGGTTTGAGTTTACGCTTCTCATTTACTGATATATTTCTGATTTCCTGAATATCCTTTTTTGATGTCAGTTGATGACTTCAGTAATAACGAAAAATGATCACCAAAGATTTAAAGTTATTCATCGATCACTGAACTTGTATCCCAACAGTATTACTATGTAAATATTCATTCGAGCAAGCCGCAGAGGGTAAGCACGTCACTTTAATGAAAGTTTCATAAAGAAAAAGAGAAGGCTTCATGAAGCGTAAAAGAAATCTAGCGTAATAATCTGAAATAAATATTAAAAAAAGCCATATAGACTATTGCAAATAATACCGAAGTGTAACGACTTGGTCTTTGCAGGCGAGTAGGGGGTTAGTGCCGTCAGTGCACCTCTCGCGGTACACTGTATGTATTAATTAAGGTCCCTTGCAGCTTCCCTTCGGACCCTAGTTGCTATCCTTTTACTGTACTTCCGTTCATATTTTCTTTCTTCCATCTGACTTTCCACCCCCTCCAACGATTGTTCCATAGTGCAACTTCCAGGTTTTCCTCCTGTTACACCTTTCAAACCTCCTTACTGTCAATTTCCCCTTCAGCGCTGGATGACCTCATAGGTCCAAGCGCTTGGCCTCTTGCCTAAATTCTATATTCCTTTCTATTGCTCTTTGCGGGCGAAAAGCGGATTCACTCAGTTTCCAACATTCCTCTCATATGAAATCGTGTCTTGTTTGTAATAAGCCTCTTGACTGACTTCATTGGCTCCGTTTAGAATCCTGAAATAACACTGCGCTGACTGCTGCAACACTTGTGGCGTTTCTTCAGCTGATGACAGAGGAACGGGTGTAAAAACACAAATAAGGTCAGAATTAACACAATGAAATGTGTTCAGGCCTGAGGGATTTTGTTATATTACTAAAGGCAAGAGTGTCTTAAAAATGCAGATTACTCTAGGTATAGTTTTCTTATCCTGTGAAGGCCGTCAGCTAGTGAAGAAAGCTTCTACAAATAAAATGTCGTGAAAATTAAAAACAGCAAATATCATTGAAATATATAGATAGTCGACGAGCAAACCAATAGAGACTGGCGAGGCTGCCCAGTTTTAAATGGGCGGCCGAAAGTATTGTAATCCATAAGTTTGTCCTCTAGAACATGTACTGTGTTAAAACCTTTAATAAATCAACTTAATGCCCATATTGCTCTTTATTCTGCTTCTGTGCTTTCTTCATCTTCATTCTGTCACCGTTAATGGCTTCGTAAGTTCACTGAGTTTTTCATTTGCTAAAACACGTTTATGACCTTCAGACTTTCAATATTTCTTCCTGTATCACATCACCAAATCCTTCATTGCCGACTCAATATTTCTTCCTGTATCACATCACCAAATCCTTCATTGCCGACTCAATATTTCCTCCTGTATCACATCACCAAATCCTTCATTGCCGACTCAATATTTCTTCCTGTATCACATCACCAAATCCTTCATTGCCGACTCAATATTTCTTCCTGTATCACATCACCAAATCCTTCATTGCCGACTCAATATTTCCTCCTGTATCACATCACCAAATCCTTCATTGCCGACTCAATATTTCTTCCTGTATCACATCACCAAATCCTTCATTGCCGACTCCTCTTGCTGTCCAGATTCCCTTTTTTTCTCTCCATGAATTCCCGTGAAGTGTATGAACTGATTCACAACCAAGCCTCCACACATTGGCTGGATTTTCTATAGCTTTTCTTCCATTTGCACAACTTGCACACAAATAACATTAAGTTTGACCCAGAACTAATTTCTACAACTACTGTAAATGTAATGCTGCGGTGGTTGTAAACCAAACGAGACACTTTCAATAGTTCAGCAAAGTAACTTTATTTTGTTTTATAGTAGTGCTCATTAGTTTGTTAAAATGTTGTTAATCTGTTATGACACTGAATTATGTAAGTGTGACTTCCCAATCATTTTGTTGTCATGTGTAAATCACGAATTCCTTCAGGGACTTTATGGCTGTGCACAGTTGCAATCCAGGCACCAGAAGGGGTTGGCAAAAATCCAAGAGGCTGCAATAATGACAATATGGCCATTAATATATTTCATTATCAGGTTTTAACTATTTCTTCACTTTGGGGATGTAACTAAAGCCAAACCAATCTTGGAAAGAATTAGTCGTGACTCAAACACTCACATTGACTTGCCAGAACACATGTATTTGCCCTTAACCTTTTGTTCTGAAAGCACAAGAGTTGTTGAGACAATGACTGGCTTTATCTTATGCCCCATGACATTCCCACCAGGGACCCACGTGTCTGTCCATCTGAGCTTATATTCAACATAATTCTATAGGGAATTATGTAATGCTTTCAGTATTGCAAAATCTATTGTGTTGCCTGTACAGAGTGTTTCTTCAGAAAGTTTTTTACGAGACTCAAAAATAAATATCAGTACTGATGATAGTTCCGAGGTAGTTTTCCCATTAACATGCCAACAGATCAAGGGAAGGGATAGTTAAAGCAAAATAAAACTTACACTTTAGCAAACTGTTACTTAGAGTATTGCCAGTACAGCAGAAAATTAGTGCCTTTGTTAACAGAGCAACTGTTAATTTCAAGCATAGCAGAGAAACTGAACTGAATTATGAATTCAGTATCACAAGATGTCCCTTTTTTCTATGGGGTGGGGGGGGTGGGGTTGAGGAATATGGCTTACGTGAATGATGAAAGAAAGCACTTGTTGTGATTAAACAGCATCATTTGATTTTCCATTGAGATACATACATTGTTTTTTGGTGAAAATCATTAGTGTCTGATATCTTTCTTTCAGAATCAAAGTGGTGGTCAGTCCCCATGTGAAGCTCTGGGAGGTCAGTGTGTCGATTACTCAAGCAATTCTTCAACCTGTCGGAAGCCCGATGAATTGTTGTACGGCGAAGGGTGTCCAGAAGGAAAACGCTGCTGCATGATTCCTAGCTTAAGAAGTGAGTGATCTCTTACTTTCACCAGTAAATTACTCTTATCTGTAAATACTGTATTGACTCCATCAGTAAGTGCCATATTCCTATGAGTAACAAGTTGTCCCATCAGCAGATGTATTGCCATATCGCTATAAGTAAATACCATGCTATTGTCAACATAGCATTGCCCCATGAATAAATATTGTGTTGACCCCATCTATAAATACCATTTCTTCATGAGTAAATACTATTGTATTCTCCATCAGTGAATGCTATATTGCCCCATGAGTAATTACTGTGATGTCCTCATAATAAGATGTCATGCAGTTACCATGTGCAATTGATGTGTTTACCACATAAGTAAATACCTTATACAGTAGTTGTCTGGAGTAACTGAATTTTTGCTATTTGAGTAAATTTGCAATTTCCTTCATTTTTACAAAGCATTATTGAACCAAGTTTTTCTTCAAGTGGGGAAATTGTCATTAGCTTTACATCTAGGCTTCCACAAATGATTGTGCCATTCATGCATCATGTTCCAGGAAAGTAACAAATGAACTTAAATACTATTGTATTCTCCATCAGTGAATGCTATATTGCCCCATGAGTAATTACTGTGATGTCCTCATAATAAGATGTCATGCAGTTACCATGTGCATTTGATGTGTTTACCACATAAGTAAATACCTTATACAGTAGTTGTCTGGAGTAACTGAATTTTTGCTATTTGAGTAAATTTGCAATTTCCCTCATTTTTCAAAGCATTATTGAACCAAGTTTTTCTTCAAGTGGGAAATTGTCATTAGCTTTACATCTAGGCTTCCACAAATGATTGTGCCATTCATGCATCATGTTCCAGGAAAGTAACAAATGAACTTAAATACTATTGTATTCTCCATCAGTGAATGCTATATTGCCCCATGAGTAATTACTGTGATGTCCTCATAATATGTCATGCAGTTACCATGTGCAATTGATGTGTTTACCACATAAGTAAATACCTTATACAGTAGTTGTCTGGAGTAACTGAATTTTTGCTATTTGAGTAAATTTGCAATTTCCTTCATTTTTTCAAAGCATTATTGAACCAAGTTTTTCTTCAAGTGGGGAAATTGTCATTAGCTTTACATCTAGGCTTCCACAAATGATTGTGCCATTCATGCATCATGTTCCAGGAAAGTAACAAATGAACTTAAGAAGATGCATGAATTAGTAAATTTTATATGAAGAATGCAAAGGACAGTGAATATTTAAATTCATATTCTCACTTTGAGAGAACTAGCTCTCATCAAATTTAAGGGTCATTTTTAGCATATAAAATCATTGGCAATTCCTGTAGATGTGTTCATTAGGAATTGTTCACGTGGCCATTCTTTAGAGTGAATGCATGTAGTAAAGGTTTCGGTAGCAAGGGATGAATGACACTTTTGTTTAGAACTGTATATTAATGCGATCTCCTGATCATTAACATATGTGTACAATGTCAGTTTCTATGCGTTTTTTATTTACATAAGCAGAAATCACCTTGATCATGTGCAAATAAAGCTGGGCAAAAGATTGATGGCAAATTTGGAAAGATTCTGTAAAAAAAAAAAAAAAAAAATATTCACGCATGTAAACTTTGAATAAACAGACTTTTTGAGTAGGGAAATATTTGCAGTCAATATGACTTTCACTGCAACTTACTTATGGCAATTTGAGACAGCTGTAACCAGTAAAGAAAATGAGCACCACGTAGGATCAAATAGCAAAGGCTGTTACAAAGGGGAACTAGAAACAGAAGTAAGTGAAAGAAGTTATCCTATCAAAGTTAGTCATCACAGGGTGCAAAAATTACATTTAGATGAAATTAAAATCCAAAAACAGTTTTTGTTTAAGTGAACAGTAGGAAATCATTGAAGATCAAAGAATGAACTTTAAGAAAAGTGGATGTCAGTATTATTAAGAATGATTTGGGTATTGTAAATCTTTTGAATGTATAATTTGCCAGTGTATAGACAGAGGAAGACACCTCACAGATTCAGATTCTTTTTTGAAAATGGTAAGAAAGGAAGCCATTAAGGAGCATAATAGACGAAATATTGAACAACAATGGCCTGCAGATCTAGATGGATTCAACTGAAGGGTGATGGTAGTAGAAGTGGAATGAGAGATTGGTCCAAATTTTTGTAAAATTTACGATTCATAACTAAGAAAGGTTGAAAGGATGAATGAATGAATTATAGGGTCATGAGACTGATTTCATTTCTTGGGAAGAAATTAGAATAGGTTATTGTAGAAAATATATGAGATATTGGGAATGAAATGATGTATGAGTAGATTGACAGCAAAGATTTTATAATTTTGAAGTTTTTGGTACCCGCAGTAAAAGTAGCGAAATGAGGAAACCCCGCTTTTTATTAGACTGTCATACGTATTTTTGTACATGCACACAGTTCACATTTTATCGACATGAATTAGTAGAAAATTTTGAAATAAAGGTACATTGTATCTAGAGCGGCCAGCTTGTATGGATAAAGGAGGTCAATGCTATTCAGCTAGCCTTTATCTAAGGAATGACGCTGCGATTCCTTGTGAGCAGGCAAATAGTTGCAGTCAATATGACATTCCACTGCAACTTAATTTATGGCAGGTTGATAAAGCTGTACCAGTAAAGAAAATGAGCACCACTTAGGAACAGATAGGAAAGGTTGTTATGAAGGAATCTGAAGTAAGTGATAGAAGGTATCTATCAAAGTTAAATCATCACAATACACAAAAATGGCTCAGAAGAAGGTTGAAGTGTCATGGACATATGAAGTATGAATGCTATTTAGAACATAGAAAAAGAATTACATTTAGATGAAATTAAATTCCAAAGCCATCTTTTGTATAAGTGAACAATAGGAAATCATTGAAGATTAAAGTATATATTTTAAAAAAAGTTGATGTCAATATTATTAAGAATGATTTGGGTATTGTAAATCTTTTGAATATATACTTTGCCAGTATATTGATAGTGAAAGACACTACAGAGATTCAGATTATTTTTTGGAAATGGTAAGAAAGAAAGCCATTAAGGAGCATAATAGAGGAAACATTGTAAGTGGAAATATTGAACAACAATAGTCTGCAGATCTAGATGATTAAATTGAATGGTGATAGTAGAAGTGGAATGAGAGATTGTTCCTAATTTGTGTAAAATTTACGATTCATCCGTTGATGAAAGAAGAGTAGTAGAGAACTGGATAGTGGAAAATATTGCACCATAACTGAGAAGGGTTGAATTGATGAATAAATGATTTATAGTCCCATGAGCCTGATACCATTTCATGGGAACATATTAGAATAAGTTATTATAGAGAATATAAGAGACATTGAGAATGAAATGATGTACTGTATGAGTAAATTGAAAGCAAAGAATTTGGAATTTTGGTGTTTTTCGTACTCGTAATAAAAGTAGTGCAATAAATAAACTAAGCTGTGTGTTAGGCTGTCATATTTATTATCGTACATGCATACAGTGCATTTCTTATTGACATGAATTAAAAGAAAATTTTGAAATAAAGTTACAGTGTGTAGTGTGCAGCCGTCATGTACGAATCAAGGAGGTCATTGCAGTCAAGCTAGCATTTGTCAAAGTAATGAAACTGAGATTCTTAATGGATGTGTTGGCACCGGATGTATATGTTGTGCCCCTCGAAATGGTTAGTGACTAGTTAAGTTTTGCATATAAAGCCAATACTGAGTTTTCTCTATTTACAGTTTATTTGCTGAAGGAAAAGGAAATGTTTTGTAGTACTGTATACCATTTACCTTATGAAAAACATCAAATTGATTTTATGGAGTATGCAGTTTACTTTTATTAGTTAGAGTATTTTAAATGTTTAAATGATCACACCGATAACATGTCTAAATTTTTTTTCTAATCTTTTTTTGGATATTTATCTTCATTGATAATTCCAAATGCTCTTTGATGATGAAAGCACAAACTGTAGATGCAATAAATAAACTGAACTATGTTTAAGACTGTCATATGTATGATCATACATGCATAAATGCACTTCTTATTGACCTGAATTAAAAGAAAATTTTGAAATAAAGTTACTGTGTAGAGTGCAGCCGTCATGTATGAATGGAGGAGGTCATTGCAGTCAAGGTAGCATTTGTCAAAGTAATAAACTGAGATTCTTAATGGATGTGTTTTGCAGTATAACATTTACCTTATAAAAAAACAAATATATTTTATGGTGTATGCAGTTTATTTTTATTAGATTATTTTACTGTAAATGTTTAAATGATTATACTGTGGACATATCTAAATTCATTTTTTAAAACTTTTGTATATTTGTCTTTATTGATGGTTCCAAATACTCTTTGATGATGAAAGCGTAAACTGTAGATGCAGGTATTTAATGTTAGATAGCTTTTGCGAATGATGAATTTAGAATATAACAGAGATAAACTGTAAACTATATATTATTTAGCTATACTTTAAGCTTTTCTCTGAAGACAGAATATAATATTCAATTTAACTGATGGTAAATATCAGAGAACTGAGACGGCTGTATAAGTTGATTTAACATAGAAAGATTGTGGAAAAAAGAGACCATTCACGGCCATAAACTTTGAATAAAAAGACTTTTGAGCAGGCAAACATTTGCAGTCAATATGACATTTCAGTGCAGCTTAATTTATGGCAGTTTGAGAAAGCTGTACCAGTAAAGAAAATGAACACCACCTAGGATGAAATAGGAAAGGTGTGGTTATGAAGGAATCTGAAATAAGTGATAGAAGGTATCTGTCAAAGTTGAGTCATCACAATACATAAAAGTGGCTCAGAAGGTTGAAGCACCATGGACATATGAATTATGAATGCTATTTAGAACATTGAAAAAGAATTACAATTAGGTGAAATTAAATTCCAAAGATATCTTTTGTATAAGTGAACAATAGGAAATCATTGAAAATTAAAGTATATGTTATAAAAAAAGTTGATGTCAATATTATTAAGAATGATTTGGGTATTGTAAGTATTTTGAATATATATTTTGCCAGTGTATTGACAGTACAAGACACTACAAAAATTCAGATAATTTTTTGAAAATGGTAAGAAAGAAAGCCATTAAGAGCAAAATACAAGAAACATTGAAAGTGGAAATATTGAACAACAATAGTCTACAGATCTAGATGATTCAACTGAAGGGTGATAGTAGAAGTGGAATGAGAGATTGTTCCTAATTTGTGTAAAATTTACAATTCATCCTTGGATGAAAAATTAGGAGTAGAGAGCTGGATAGTGGCAAATATTACACCATAACTAAGAAGGGTTGAACTTTTGAATGAATGAATTATAGGCGTATGAATCTGATTCCATTCCATGGGAACATATTAGAATAAGTTATTATAGAAAATATAAGAGGTTTTGAGGATGAAATGATGTATGAGTACATTGATAGCAAAGAATTTGGAATGTTGGTGTTTTTGGTACTCGTAATAAAAGTAGCGCAAGAAGTAAACTGAGCTGTGTATTGCACTGTCATATATATGATCGTACATACATACAATGCCATTTTTATTGACGTGAATTAAAAGAAAATTTTGAAATAAAGTTAGTGTGTAGTGTGCAGCTGTCATGTATGAATCAAGGAGGTCATTGTAGTCAAGCTAGCAGTTGTCAAATTAATGAAACTGAGATTCGTAATGGATGTGTTGGCACCGGATGTATATGTTGTGCTCTTGGAAATGGTTAGTGGCTAGTTAAGTTTTGCATATAGAGCCAATACTGAGTTTTCTCTATTTACAGTTTATTTGCTGAAGGAAAAGGAAATGTTTTGCAGTATACCATTTACCTTATGAAAAAAAAAATAGATTTTATGGTTTATGCAGTTTATTTTTATTAGTTAGATAATTAGAAATGTTTCAATGATTACCCTATGAACATGTACAAATTTATATTTTAAATCTTTTGGATATTTGTCTTTATTGATGATTCCAAATGCTCTTTGATGGTGAAATAGCAAACTGTAGATGCTTTTATTTAATGGTAGATAATTTTTCCGAATGATGAATTTAGAATGTAATAGAGAGAAAACCGGTGAATGGTATATTATTTAGCTATATTTTATGCTTTTCTCAGAGGACAGTATATAATATTCATTTTAACTGATGGTAAATATCAGAGAATTGAGACCACTGTATAAGATGATTTAAAATACAAAGATTGTCGAAAAACAAGACCATTCACGACCATAAACTTTATATAAAAAGACTTTTGAACAGGCAAATAGTTGCAGTCAGTATGACATTTCACTGCAGCTTAATTTATGGCAGTTTGAGAAAGCTGTACCAGTAATGAAAATGAGCATCACTTAGGAAGAAATAGGAAGGGTTGTTATGAAGGAATCTGAAATAAGTGATAGAAGGTATCTATCAAAGTTAAGTCATCACCATACATAAAAATGGCTCGGAAGAAGGTTGAAGGGTCATGGGCATATGAATTATGTATGCTATTTAGAACATAGAAAAAGAATTACATTTAGATGAAATTAAATTCCAAAGACATCTTTTGTATAAGTGAACAATAGGAAATCATGGAAGATTAAAGTATATATTTTAAAAAAAGTTGATGTCAATATTATTAAGAATGATTTGGGTATTGTAAATCTTTTGAATATATACTTTGCCAGTGTATTGACAGTGAAAGACACTACAGAGATTCAGATTATTTTTTGAAAATGGTAAGAAAGAAAGCCATTAAGAGCATAATAGAGGAAACATTGAAAGTGGAAATATTGAACAACAATAGTTTGCAGATCTAGGTGATTAAATTGAATGGTGATAGTAGAAGTGGAATGAGAAATTGTTCCTAATTTGTGTAAAATTTACGATTCATCCGTTGATGAAAGATGAGTAGTAGAGAACTGGATAGTGGAAAATATTGCACTATAACTGAGAAGGGTTGAATTGATGAATAAATGATTTATAGTCCCATCAACCTGATTCCATTTCATGGGAACATATTAGAGTATGTTGTTATAGAAAATATAAGAGATATTGAGAATGAAAAGATGTATGAGTAGATTGACAGCAAAGAATTTGGAATTTTGGTGTTTTTAGTACTCATAATAAAAGTAGTGCAATAAATAAACTGAGCTGTGTGTTAGGCTGTCATATTTATTATCGTACATGCATACAATTTATTTTTTATTGACATGAATTAAAAGAAAATTTTGAAAAAGTTCCAGTGTGTAGTGCGCGGCCGCGATGTACGAATCGAGGAGGTCATTGCAGTCAAGCTAGCAGTTGTCAAAATAATGAAACTGAGATTTTTAATGGATGTGTTGGCACCGGATGTATATGTTGCGTTCCTCAAAATGGTTAGTGACTAGTTAAGTTTTGCATATAAAGCCAATACTGAGTTTTCTCTATTTACAGTTTATTTGCTGAAGGGAAGGGAAATGTTTTGCAGTATACCATTTACCTTATGAAAAAATCAAATTGATTTTATGGAGTATGCAGTTTATATTTTTTAGTTAGATAATTTGAAATGTTTCAATGATTACCCTGTGAACGTATATAAATTTATTTTTTAAATCTCTTGGATATTTGTCTTTATTGATGATTCCAAATGCTTTTTGATGGTGAAATAGCAAACTGTAGATGCTTCTATTTAATGTTAGATTGTTTTTCCAAGTGATGAATTTAGAATGTGATAGAGAGAAAACCGGTGAACGGTATATTATTTAGCTATATTTTATGCTTTTCTCAGAGGACAGTATATAATATTCAGTTTAACTGATGGTAAATATCAGAGAATTGAGACCACTGTATAAGTTGATTTTAAGTAGAAAGATTGTGAAAAAAAAAGACCATTCATGTCCATAAACTTTGAATAAAAAGACTTTTGAGCAGGCAAATTTTTGCAGTCAATATGACATTTCACTGCAGCTTAATTTATGGCAGTTTGAGAAAGGTGTACCAGTAAAGAAAATGAGCACCACTTAGGGACAAATAGGAAAGGTTGTTATGAAGGAACCTGAAATAAGTGATAGAAGGTATTTATCAAAGTTGAGTCATCACAATACAAAAAAATGGCTCAGAAGAAGGTTGAAGCACCATGGACATATGAATTATGAATGCTATTCAGAACACAGATAAAGAATTACATTTAGATGAAATTAAATTCCAAAGCCATCTTTTGTATAAGTGAATAATAGGAAATCATTGAGGATTAAAGTATGTATTTTCAAAAAAGTTGATTTCAGTATTATTAAGAATGATTTGGGTATTGTAAATCTTTTGAATATATACTTTGCCAGTGTATTGACAGTGGAAGACACTACAGATTTAGATTATTTTTTGAAAATGGTAAGAAAGAAAGCCATTAAGGAGCATAATAGAGGAAGCATTGAAAGTGGAAATATTGAACAATAATAGTCTGCAGATGTAGGTGATTAAACTGAAGGTGATAGTAGAAGTGGAATGAGAGATTGTTCCTAATTTGTGTAAAATTTACGATTCATCCGTGGGTGAAAGATGACTAGTAGAGAACTGGATATTGGAAAATATTGCACCATAACTAAGAAGGGTTGAATTGATGAATAAATGATTTATAGTCCCATGAGCCTGATACCATTTCATGGGAACATATTAGAATAAGTTATTATAGAGAATATAAGAGACATTGAGAATGAAATGATGTACTGTATGAGTAAATTGAAAGCAAAGAATTTGGAATTTTGGTGTTTTTCGTATTCGTAATAAAAGTAGTGCAATAAATAAACTAAGCTGTGTGTTAGGCTGTCATATTTATTATCGTACATGCATACAGTGCATTTCTTATTGACATGAATTAAAAGAAAATTTTGAAATAAAGTTACAGTGTGTAGTGTGCAGCCGTCATGTACGAATCAAGGAGGTCATTGCAGTCAAGCTAGCATTTGTCAAAGTAATGAAACTGAGATTCTTAATGGGTGTGTTGGCACCGGATGTATATGTTGCGCCCCTCGAAATGGTTAGTGACTAGTTAAGTTTTGCATATACTGTAAAGCCAATACTGAGTTTTCTCTATTTACAGTTTATTTGCTAAAGGAAAGGGAAATGTTTTGTAGTACTATACCATTTACCTTATGAAAAATCAAATTGATTTTATGGTTTATGCAGTTTACTTTTATTAGAGTATTTTAAATGTTTAAATGATCACACCATGAACATATCTAAATTTTTTTCTAATCTTTTTTTTGGATATTTATCTTCATTGATAATTCCAAATGCTCTTTGATGATGAAAGCACAAACTGTAGATGCAATAAATAAACTGAACTATGTTTAAGACTGTCATATGTATGATCATACATGCATAAATGCACTTTTTATTGACCTGAATTAAAAGAAAATTTTGAAATAAAGTTACTGTGTAGAGTGCAGCCGTCATGTATGAATGGAGGAGGTCATTGCAGTCAAGGTAGCATTTGTCAAAGTAATAAACTGAGATTCTTAATGGATGTGTTTTGCAGTATAACATTTACCTTATAAAAAAAAAATATATTTTATGGTGTATGCAGTTTATTTTTATTAGATTATTTTACTGTAAATGTTTAAATGATTATACTGTGGACATATCTAAATTCATTTTTTAAAACTTTTGTATATTTGTCTTTATTGATGGTTCCAAATACTCTTTGATGATGAAAGCGTAAACTGTAGATGCAGGTATTTAATGTTAGATAGCTTTTGCGAATGATGAATTTAGAATATAACAGAGATAAACTGTAAACTATATATTATTTAGCTATACTTTAAGCTTTTCTCTGAAGACAGAATATAATATTCAATTTAACTGATGGTAAATATCAGAGAACTGAGACGACTGTATAAGTTGATTTAACATAGAAAGATTGTGGAAAAAAAAAGATATTCACGGCCATAAACTTTGAATAAAAAGACTTTTGAGCAGGCAAATAGTTGCAGTCAGTATGACATTTCACTGCAGCTTAATTTATGGCAGTTTGAGAAAGCTGTACCAGTAAAGAAAATGAACACCACTTAGGATGAAATAGGAAAGGTGTGGTTATGAAGGAATCTGAAATAAGTGATAGAAGGTATCTGTCAAAGTTGAGTCATCACAATACATAAAAGTGGCTCAGAAGGTTGAAGCACCATGGACATATGAATTATGAATGCTATTTAGAACATTGAAAAAGAATTACAATTAGGTGAAATTAAATTCCAAAGATATCTTTTGTATAAGTGAACAATAGGAAATCATTGAAAATTAAAGTATATATTATAAAAAAAGTTGATGTCAATATTATTAAGAATGATTTGGGTATTGTAAGTATTTTGAATATATATTTTGCCAGTGTATTGACAGTAGAAGACACTACAAAAATTCAGATAATTTTTTGAAAATGGTAAGAAAGAAAGCCATTAAGAGCATAATACAAGAAACATTGAAAGTGGAAATATTGAACAACAATAGTCTACAGATCTAGATGATTCAACTGAAGGGTGATAGTAGAAGTGGAATGAGAGATTGTTCCTAATTTGTGTAAAATTTACAATTCATCCTTGGATGAAAAATTAGGAGTAGAGAGCTGGATAGTGGAAAATATTGCACCATAACTAAGAAGGGTTGAACTTTTGAATGAATGAATTATAGGCGTATGAATCTGATTCCATTCCATGGGAACATATTAGAATAAGTTATTATAGAAAATATAAGAGGTTTTGAGGATGAAATGATGTATGAGTACATTGATAGCAAAGAATTTGGAATGTTGGTGTTTTTGGTACTCGTAATAAAAGTAGCGCAAGAAGTAAACTGAGCTGTGTATTGCACTGTCATATATATGACCGTACATGCATACAATGCCCTTTTTATTGACATGAATTAAAAGAAAATTTTGAAATAAAGTTACAGTGTGTAGTGTGCAGCCGCCATGTACGAATCAAGGAGGTCATTGCAGTCAAGCTAGCAGTTGTCAAAGTAATGAAACTGAGATTCGTAATGGATGTGTTGGCACCGGATGTATATGTTGCGCTCCTCAAAATGGTTAGTGACTAGTTAAGTTTTGCATATAAAGCCAATACTGAGTTTTCTCTATTTACAGTTTATTTGCTGAAGGAAAAGGAAATGTTTTGCAGTATACCATTTACCTTATGAAAAAATCAAATTGATTTTATGGAGTATGCAGTTTATATTTTTTAGTTAGATAATTAGAAATGTTTCAATGATTACCCTGTGAACGTATATAAATTTATTTTTTAAATCTCTTGGATATTTGTCTTTATTGATGATTCCAAATGCTTTTTGATGGTGAAATAGCAAACTGTAGATGCTTGTATTTAATGTTAGATTGTTTTTCCAAGTGATGAATTTAGAATGTGATAGAGAGAAAACCGGTGAGCGGTATATTATTTAGCTATATTTTATGCTTTTCTCAGAGGACAGTATATAATATTCAGTTTAAGTGATGGTAAATATCAGAGAATTGAGACCACTGTATAAGTTGATTTTAAGTAGAAAGATTGTGGAAAAAAAGAGCATTCTTGACCATAAACTTTGAATAAAAAGACTTTTGAGCAGGCAAATTTTTGCAGTCAATATGACATTTCACTGCAGCTTAATTAAGACACTTTCATGAAAGCTGTACCAGTAAAGAAATTGAGCAACACTTAGGAACAAATAGGAAAGGTTGTTATGAAGGAACCTGAAATAAGTGATAGAAGGTATCTATATAAGTTGAGTCATCACAATACATAAAAATGGCTCAGAAGGAGGTTGAAGCACCATGGACATATGAATTATGAATGCTTTTTAGAACATAGAAAAAGAATTACATTTAGATGAAATTAAATTCCAAAGCTATCTTTTGTATAAGTGAACAATAGGAAATCATTGAAGATTAAAGTATATATTTTTTAAAAAGTTGATTTCAGTATTTCTAAGAATGATTTGGGTATTGTAAATCTTTTGAATATATACTTTGCCAGTGTATTGACAGTGGAAGACACTACAGAGATTTTGATTATTTTTTGAAAATGGTAAGAAAGAAAGCCATTAAGGAGCATAATAGAGGAAACATTGAAAGTGGAAATATTGAACAACAATAGTCTGTAGATCTAGGTGATTAAACTGAAGGGTGATAGTAGAAGTGGAATGAGAGATTGTTCCTAATTTGTGTATAATTTACGATTCATCCATGGATGAAAGATGAGTAGTAGAGAACTGGATAGTGGAAAATATTGCACCATAACTAAGAAGGGTTGAATTGATGAATAAATGATTTATAGTCCCATGAGCCTGATACCATTTCATGGGAACATATTAGAATGTTATTATAGAAAATATAAGAGATATTGAGAATGAAATGATGTATGAGTAGATTGACAGCCAAGAATTAGGAATTTTGGTGTTTCTGGTATTCGTAAGAAAAGTAGTGCAATAAATAAAGTAAGCTGTGTGTTAGGCTGTCCTATTTATTATCGTACATGCATACAATGCAATTTTTATTGACATGAATTAAAAGAAAATTTTGAAATAAAGTTACAGTGTGTAGTGTGCAGCCGCCATGTACGAATCAAGGAGGTCATTGCAGTCAAGCTAGCAGTTGTCAAAATAATGAAACTGAGATTCTTAATGGATGTGTTGGCACCGGATGTATATGTTGCGCTCCTCAAAATGGTTAGTGACTAGTTAAGTTTTGCATATAAAGCCAATACTGAGTTTTCTCTATTTACAGCTTATTTGCTGAAGGAAAGGGAAATGTTTTGCAGTATACCATTTACCTTATGAAAAAATCAAATATGATTTTATGGTTTATGCAGTTTATTTTTTTTTTTAGTTAGATAATTTTTTAAATGTTTCAATGATTACCCCGTGAACATATATAAATTTATTTTTTAAATGTTTTGGATATTTGTCTTTATTGATGATTCCAAATGCTTTTTGATGGTGAAATAGCAAACTGTAGATGCTTGTATTTAATGTTAGATAGTTTTTCCAAGTGATGAATTTAGAATGTGATAGAGAGAAACCAGTGATATACAAATATATTATTTAGCTATATTTTATGCTTTTCTTAGAGGACAGTATATAATATTCATTTTAACTGATGGTAAATATCAGAGAATTGAGACCACTGTATATGTTGATTTAAAATAGAAAGATTGTAAAAAAAAAAAACCATTCATGACCATTAACTTTGAATAAAAAGACTTTTGAGCAGGCAAATAGTTGCAGTCAATATGACATTTCACTGCAGCTTAATTTATGGCAGTTTGAGAAAGCTGTACCAGTAAAGAAAATGAGCACCACTTAGGAAGAAATAGGAAGGGTTGTTATGAAGGAATCTGAAATAAGTGATAGAAGGTATCTGTCAAAGTTGAGTCATCACAATACATAAAAGTGGCTCAGAAGAAGGTTGAAGCACCATGGACATATGAATTATGAATGCTATTTAGAACATAGAAAAAGAATTACAATTAGGTGAAATTAAATTCCAAAGATATCTTTTGTATAAGTGAACAATAGGAAATCATTGAAAATTAAAGTATGTATTAAAAAAAAGTTGATGACAATATTATTAAGAATGATTTGGGTATTGTAAGTATTTTGAATATATATTTTGCCAGTGTATTGACAGTAGAAGACACTACAAAAATTCAGATAATTTTTTGAAAATGGTAAGAAAGAAAGCCATTAAGAGCATAATACAAGAAACATTGAAAGTGGAAATATTGAACAACAATAGTCTACAGATCTAGATGATTCAACTGATGGGTGATAGTAGAAGTGGAATGAGAGATTGTTCCTAATTTGTGTTAAATTTGCTATTCATCCTCGGATGAAAAATTAGGAGTAGAGAACTGGATAGTGGAAAATATTGCACCATTACTAAGAAGGGTTGAACTTTTGAATGAATGAATTATAGGCGTATGAGCCTGATTCCATTCCATGGGAACATATTAGAATAAGTTATTATAGAAAATATAAGAGGTTTTGAGGATGAAATGATGTATGAGTACATTGATAGCAAAGAATTTGGAATGTTGGTGTTTTTGGTACTTGTAATAAAAGTAGCGCAAGAAATAAACTGAGCTGTGTATTGCACTGTCATATGTATGATCGTACATGCATACAATGCCCTTTTTATTGACATGAATTAAAAGAAAATTTTTGAAATAAATTTACAGTGTGTAGTGTGCAGCCGCCATGTTTGAATCAAGGAGGTCATTGCAGTCAAGCTAGCAGTTGTCAAAGTAATGAAACTGAGATTCGTAATGGATGTGTTGGCACCGGATGTATATGTTGCGCTCCTCAAAATGGTTAGTGACTAGTTAAGTTTTGCATATAAAGCCAATACTGAGTTTTCTCTATTTACAGTTTATTTGCTGAAGGGAAGGGAAATGTTTTGCAGTATACCATTTACCTTATGAAAAAATCAAATTGATTTTATGGAGTATGCAGTTTATTTTTATTAGTTAGATAATTTCAAATGTTTCAATGATTACCCCGTGAACATATTTAAATTTATTTTATAAATGTTTTGGATATTTGTCTCTATTGATGATTTCAAATGCTTTTTTGATGGTGAAATAGCAAACTGTAGATGCTTGTATTTAATGTTAGATAGTTTTTCCAAGTGATGAATTTAGAATGTGATAGAGAGAAAACCGGTGAGCGGTATATTATTTAGCTATATTTTATGGTTTTCTCAGAGGACAGTATATAATATTCAATTTAACTGATGGTAAACATCAGAGAATTGAGACCACTGTATACATTGATTTAAAATAGAAAGATTGTAAAAAAAAGACCATTCACGACCATTAACTTTGAATAAAAAGACTTTTGAGCAGGCAAATAGTTGCAGTCAATATGACATTTCACTGCAGCTTAATTTATGGCAGTTTGAGAAAGGTGTACCAGTAAAGAAAATGAGCACCACTTAGGAAGAAATAGGAAGGGTTGTTATGAAGGAATCTGAAATAAGTGATAGAAGGTATCTATCAAAGTTGAGTCATCACAATACATAAAATTGGCTCAGAAGGAGGTTGAAGCACCTATGGACATATGAATTATGAATGCTATTTAGAACATAGAAAAAGAATTACATTTAGATGAAATTAAATTCCAAAGCCATCTTTTGTATAAGTGAACAATAGGAATTCACAGAAGATTAAAAGTATATATTTTTAAAAAAGTTGATTTCAGTATTATTAAGAATGATTTGGGTATTGTAAATCTTTTAAATATATACTTTGTCAGTGTATTGACATTGGAAGACACTACAGAGATTCAGATTATTTTTTGAAAATGGTAAGAAAGAAAGCCATTAAGGAGCATAACAGAGGAAACATTGAAAGTGGAAATATTGACCAATAATAGTCTGGAGATCTAGGTGATTAAACTGAAGGGTGATAGTAGAAGTGGAATGAGAGATTGTTCCTAATTTGTGTAAAATTTACGATTCATCCATGGATGAAAGATTAGTAGTAGAGAACTGGATAGTGGAAAATATTGCACCATAACTAAGAAGGGTTGAATTGATGAATAAATGATTTATAGTCCCATGAGCCTGATACCATTTCATGGGAACATTTTAGAATATGTTATTATAGAAAATATAAAAGATATTGAGAATGAAATGATGTATGAGTAGATTGACAACCAAGAATTTGGAATTTTGGTGTTTCTGGTACTTGTAAGAAAAGTAGTGCAATAAATAAACTAAGCTGTGTGTTAGGCTGTCATATTTATTATCGTACATGCATACAATGCATTTTTTATTGACATGAATTAAAAGAAAATTTTGAAATAAAGTTAGTGTGTAGTGTGCAGCCGCCATATATGAATCAAGGAGGTCATTGTAGTCAAGCTAGCATTTGTCAAAGTAATGAAACTGAGATTCTTAATGGATGTGTTGGCACCGGATGTATATGTTGTGCTCCTCAAAATGGTTAGTGACTAGTTAAGTTTTGCATATAAAGCCAATACTCAGTTTTCTCTATTTACAGTTTATTTGCTGAAGGAAAGGGAAATGTTTTGTAGTATACCATTTACCTTATGAAAAATGAGATAGATTTTATGGAGTATGCAGTTTATTTTTATTAGTTAGATAATTTGAAATGTTTCAATGATTACCCCGTGAACATATATAAATTTATTTTTTAAATGTTTTGGATATTTGTCTTTATTGATGATTCCAAATGCTTTTTGATGGTGAAATAGCAAACTGTAGATGCTTGTATTTAATGTTAGATAGTTTTTCCAAGTGATGAATTTAGAATGTGATAGAGAAAAACCGGTAAACGGTATATTATTTAGCTATATTTTATGCTTTTCTCAGAGGACAGTATATAATATTCAAGTTTTAACTGATGGTAAATATCAGAGAATTGAGACCACTGTATAAGTTGATTTAAAATAGAAAGATTGTGTGGAAAAAAAGACCATTCACAACCATAAACTTTGAATAAAAGACTTTTGAGCAGGCAAATTTTTGCAGTCAATATGACATTTCACTGCAGCTTAATTTATGGCAGTTTGAAAAACTGTGTACCAGTAAAGAAAATGAGCACCACTTAGGAACAAATAGGAAAGGTTGTTATGAAGGAATCTGAAATAAGTGATAGAAGGTATCTATCAAAGTTGAGTCATCACAATACATAAAAATGGCTCAGAAGAAGGTTGAAGCACCATGGACATATGAATTATGAATGCTATTTAGAACATAAAAAAAATTACATTTAGATGAAATTAAATTCCAAAAATATCTTTTGTATAAAGAACAATAGGTAAATCATTGAAGATTAAAGTATGTATTTTAAAAAAGTTGATGTCAATATTATTAAGAATGATTTGGGTATTGTAAATCTTTTGAATATATACTTTGCCAGTGTATTGACAGTGAAGACACTACAGAGATTCAGATTATTTTTAAAATGGTAAGAAAGGAAGCCAATAAGAGCATAATAGAGGAAACATTGAAAGTGGAAATATTGAACAACAATAGTCTACAGATCTAGATGATTCAACTGAAGGGTGATAGTAGAAGTGGAATGAGTGATTGTTCCTAATTTGTGTTAAATTTACGATTCATCTTGGATGAAAGGTGAGGAGTAGAGAACCGGATAGTGGAAAATATTGCACCATAACTAAGAAGGGCTGAACTGATGAATGAATGAATTATAGGCCTATGAGCCTGATTCCATTTCATGGGAACATATTAGAATAACTTATAGAAAATATAAGAGGTTGTGAGGATGAAATGATGTATGAGTACATTGATAGCAAAGAATTTGGAATTTTGGTGTTTTTGGTACTCGTAATAAAAGTAGCGCAAGAAGTAAACTGAGCTGTGTATTGCACTGTCATATATATGATTGTACATACATACAATGCCATTTTTATTGACATGAATTAAAAGAAAATTTTGAAATAAAGTTACAGTGTGTAGTGTGCAGCCGTCATGTATGAATCAAGGAGGTCATTGTAGTGAAGGTAGCAGTTGTCAAAGTAATGAAACTGAGATTCGTAACGGATGTGTTGGCACCGGATGTATATGTTGTGCTCCTCGAAATGGTTAGTGACCAGTTAAGTTTGGCATATAAAGCCGATAGTCAGTTTTCTCTATTTACAGTATTTTGCTGAAGGAAAGGGAAATGTTTTGCAGTATACCATTTACCTTATGAAAAAATCAAATAGATTTTGTGGTTTATGCATTTTATTTTTATTAGTTAGGCTCTTTTAAATGTTTAAATGATCACACCGTGAACATATCTAAATTTTTTTTAAGTCTTTTGGATATTCGTCTTTATTGATAATTCCAAATGCTCTTTGATGATGAAAGCGAAAACTGTAGATGCAATAAATAAACTGAGCTATGCATTAGACTGTCCTATGTATTATGATCGTACATGCATAAATGCACTTTTTATGGACGTGAATTAAAAGAAATTTTGAAATAAAGTTACAGTGTGTAGTGTGCAGCCATCATGTATGAATCAAGGAGGTCATTGTAGTGAAGGTAGCAGTTGTCAAAGTAATGAAACTGAGATTCGTAACGGATGTGTTGGCACCGGATGTATATGTTGTGCTCCTCAGAAAATGGTTAGTGACCAGTTAAGTTTGGCATATAAAGCCAATAGTCAGTTTTCTCTATTTACAGTTTATTTGCCGAAGGAAAGGGAAATGTTTTGCAGAATACCATTTACCTTATGAAAAAATCAAATAGATTTTATGGTTTATGCAGTTTATTTTTGTTAGTTAGATTATTTCAAGAATTGAAATGATTACATCGTGAACGTAAATAAATTTATTTTTTAGATCTATTGGATATTTCTCTTTATTGATGATTCTTTTTGATGAGAATAGTGTAGATTTGTTTTTAATGTTAGCAAATGCTCTTTGATGATGAAAGCGCAAACTGTAGATGCTAGGTATTTAATGTTAGATGATTTTTCCAATGATGAATTTAGAATATAATAGAGAAAAACTGTAAACTATATATTATTTAGCTATATTTTATGCTTTTCTCAGAGGACAGTATATAATATTTAAGTGAATTGATGGTAAAGATCAGAGAATTGAACTACTGTATAAGTTGATTTAATATAGAAAGGTTGTGTGGAAAAAAAGACCATTCACAACCATAAACTTTGAATAAAAAGACTTTTGCGCAGGCAAACAGTTGCAGTCAATATGACATTTCACTGCAACTTAATTTATGGCAGTTTGAAAAGCTGTAACCAGTAAGGAAAATGAGCACCACTTAGGAACAAATAGGAAAGGTTGTTCTGAAGGAATCTGAAGTAAGTGATAGAAGGTATCTATCAAAGTTAAGTCATCACAATACACAAAAATGGCTCAGAAGAAGGTTGAAGGGTCCATGGACATATGAATTATGAATGCTATTTAGAACATAAAAAAAGAATTACATTTAGATGAAATTAAAATCCAAAAACATTTTTGTTTATAAGTGAACAATAGGAAATCATTGAAGATTAAAGTATGTATTTTAAAAAAGTTGATGTCAATATTATTAAGAATGATTTGGGTATTGTAAATCTTTTGAATATATACTTTGGCAGTGTATTGACAGTGGAAGACACTTCAGAGATTCAGATTATTTTTTGAAAATGGTAAGAAAGAAAGCCATTAAGGAGCATAATAGAAGAAACATTGAAAGTGGAAATATTGAACAACAATAATCTGCAGATCTAGATGATTTAACTGAAGGGTGATAGTAGAAGTGGAATGAGAGATTGTTCCTAATTTGTGTAAAATTTATGATTCATCCATGGATGAAAGATGAGTAGTAGAGAACTGGATAGTGGAAAATATTGCACCATAACTAAGAAGGGTTGAACTTGATGAATGAATGAATTATAGTCCTCATGAGCCTGATTCCATTTCATGGGAACATATTAGAATATGTTATTATAGAAAATATAAGAGGTATTGAGAATGAAATGATGTATGAGTAGATTGATAGCAAAGAATTTGGAATTTTGGTGTTTTTGGTACTTGTAATAAAAGTAGCGCAAAGTAAACTGAGCTGTGTATTGTTACTGTCATATTTATGATCGTACATGCATACAATGCCCTTTTTATTGACATGAATTAAAAGAAAATTTTGAAATAAAGTTACAGTGTGTAGTGTGCAGCCGTCATGTATGAATCAAGGAGGTCATTGCAGTCAAGCTAGCAGTTGTCAAAGTAATGAAACTGAGATTCGTAATGGATGTGTTGGCACCGGATGTATATGTTGTGCTCCTCAAAATGGTTAGTGACTAGTTAAGTTTTGCATATAAAGCCAATACTGAGTTTTCTCTATTTACAGTTTATTTGCTGAAGGAAAGGGAAATGTTTTGCAGTATACCATTTACCTTATGAAAAAATCAAATTGATTTTATGGTTTATGCAGTTTATTTTTATTAGTTAGATAATTTTAAAATGTTTCAATGATTACCCTGTGAACATATATAAATTTATTTTTAAATCTTTTGGATATTTGTCTTTATTGATGATTCCAAATGCTTTTTGATGGTGAAATAGCAAACTGTAATGCTTAAACTATTTAATGTTAGATAGTTTTTCCAAATGATGAATTTAGAATGTGATAAATGAGAAACCAGACGTGAATTAATATTATTTAGCTATATTTTATGCTTTTCTCAGAGGACAGTATATAATATTCAATTTAACAATGATGGTAAATATCAGAGAATTGAGACCACTGTATAAGTTGATTTAAAATAGAAAGATTGTAAAAAAAAGACATTCACGACCATAAACTTTGAATAAAAAGACTTTTGAGTAGGCAAATATTTGCTGTCATTATGACATTTCACTGCAGCTTAATTTATGGCAGTTTGAGAAAGCTGTACCAGTAAAGAAAATGAGCACCACTTAGGAACAAATAGGAAAGGTTGTTATGAAGGAATCTGAAATAAGTGATAGAATGTATCTATCAAAGTTGAGTCATCACAAAACATAAAAATGGCTCAGAAGAAGGTTGAAGCACGTATGGACATATGAATTATGAATGCTATTTAGAACATAGAAAAAAATTACATTTAGATGAAATTAAATTCCAAAGATATCTTTTGTATAAATGAACAATAGGAAATCATTGAAAATTAAAGTATATATTTTAAAAAAAGTTGATGTCAATATTTTAAGAATGATTTGGGTATTGTAAATCTTTTGAATATATATTTTGCAGTGTATTGACAGTGGAAGACACTACAAAAATTCAGATTATTTTTGAAAATGGTAAGAAAGAAAGCCATTAAGAGCATAATACAAGAAACATTGAAAGTGGAAATATTGAACAACAATAGTCTACAGATCTAGATGATTCAAACTGAAGGGTGATAGTAGAAGTGGAATGAGAGATTGTTCCTAATTTGTGTAAAATTTACATTTTGCATCCTTGGATGAAAAATTAGTAGTAGAGAACTGGATAGTGGAAAATATTGCACCATAACTAAGAAGGGTTGAACTTTTGAATGAATGAATTATAGGCCCATGAGCCTGATAAATTTTATGGGAACATATTAGAATAAGTTATTATAGAAAATATAAGAGGTTTTGAGGATGAAATGATGTATGAGTACATTGATAGCAAAGAATTTGGAATTTTGGTGTTTTTGGTACTCGTAAAAAAGTAGTGCAATAAATAAACTGAGCTGTGTATTGCACTGTCATATATATGATGATCGTACATGCATACAATGCACTTTTTATTGACATGAATTAAAAGAAAATTTTGAAATAAAGTTACAGTGTGTAGTGTGCAGCCGCCATGTACGAATCAAGGAGGTCATTGCAGTCAAGCTAGCAGTTGTCAAAGTAATGAAACTGAGATTCGTAATGGATGTGTTGGCACCGGATGTATATGTTGCGCTCCTCAAAATGGTTAGTGACTAGTTAAGTTTTGCATATAAAGCCAATACTGAGTTTTCTCTATTTACAGTTTATTTGCTGAAGGGAAGGGAAATGTTTTGCAGTATACCATTTACCTTATGAAAAAATCAAATTGATTTTATGGTTTATGCAGTTTATTTTTATTAGTTAGATAATTTTAAATGTTTGAAATGATTACCCTCGTGAACATATATAAATTTATTTTTTAAATCTTTTGGATATTTGTCTTTATTGATGATTCCAAATGCTTTTGATGGTGAAATAGCAAACTGTAGATGCTTGTATTTAATGTTAGATAGTTTTTCCAATGATGAATTTAGAATGTGATAGAGAGAAAAAACGGTGAATGGTATATTATTTAGCTATATTTTATGCTTTTCTCAGAGGACAGTATATAATATTCAAGTTTAATTGATGGTAAATATCAGAGAATTGAGACCACTGTATAAGTTGATTTTAAATAGAAAGATTGTGTGGAAAAAAAGACCATTCACAACCATAAACTTTGAATAAAAAGACTTTTGAGCAGGCAAATTTTTGCAGTCAATATGACATTTCACTGCAGCTTAATTTATGGCAGTTTGAAAAGTTGTAACCAGTAAGGAAAATGAGCACCACTTAGGAACAAATAGGAAAGGTTGTTCTGAAGGAATCTGAAGTAAATGATAGAAGGTATCTATCAAAGTTAAGTCATCACAATACATAAAAATGGCTCAGAAGAAGGTTGAAGCACCATGGACATATGAATTATGAATGCTATTTAGAACATAGAAAAAGAATTACATTTAGATGAAATTAAATTCCAAAAACAGTCTTTTTTAAGTGAACAATAGGAAATCATTGAAGATTAAAGTATGTATTTTAAAAAAGTTGATTTCAGTATTATTAAGAATGATTTGGGTATTGTAAATCTTTTGAATATATACTTTGCCAGTGTATTGAGTGTAAGACACTACAGAGATTCAGATTATTTTTTGAAAATGGTAAGAAAGAAAGCCATTAAGGAGCATAATAGAAGAAACATTGAAAGTGGAAATATTGAACAACAATAGTCTGCAGATCTAGATGATTAAACTGAAGGTGATAGTAGAAGTGGAATGAGAGATTGTTCCTAATTTGTGTAAAATTTACGATTCATCCATGGATGAAAGATGAGTAGTAGAGAACTGGATAGTGGAAAATATTGCACCATAACTAAGAAGGGTTAAACTTGATGAATAAATGATTTATAGTCCCATGAGCCTGATTCCATTTCATGGGAACATATTAGAATAAGTTATTATAGAAAATATAAGAGACATTGAGAATGAAATGATGTATGAGTAGATTGAAAGCAAAGAATTTGGAATTTTGGTGTTTTTGGTACTTGTAATAAAAGTAGTGCAATAAATAAACTAAGCTGTGTATTGTACTGTCATATTTATTATCGTACATGCATACAATGCCCTTTTTATTGACATGAATTAAAAGAAAATTTTGAAATAAAGTTACAGTGTGTAGTGTGCAGCCGTCATGTATGAATCAAGGAGGTCATTGTAGTCAAGGTAGCAGTTGTCAAAGTAATGAAACTGAGATTCTTAATGGATGTGTTGGCACCGGATGTATATGTTGTGCTCCTCAAAATGGTTAGTGACTAGTTAAGTTTTGCATATAAAGCCAATACTCAGTTTTCTCTATTTACAGTTTATTTGCTGAAGGAAAGGAAATGTTTTGCAGTATACCATTTACCTTATGAAAAAATCAAATTGATTTTATGGTTTATGCAGTTTATTTTTATTAGTTAGATTATTTTAAATGTTTAAATGATCACACCGTGAACATATCTAAATTTTTTTTTAAGTCTTTTGGATATTTATCTTTATTGATAATTCCAAATGCTCTTTGATGATGAAAGCAAAACTGTAGATGCAATAAATAAACTGAGCTATGTTTTAGACTGTCCTATATATTATGATCATACATGCATAAATGCACTTTTTTATTGACCTGAATTAAAAGAAAATTTTGAAATAAAGTTACAGTGTGTAGTGTGCAGCCATCATGTATGAATGGAGGAGGTCATTGCAGTCAAGGTAGCATTTGTCAAAGTAATGAAACTGAGATTCTTAATGGATGTGTTTTGCACCGGATGTATAACATTTACCTTATAAAAAACAAAGTTAAGTTTTTATAAAGTATAGTCAGTTTTTTTATTTACATTTTTTACTGTAAATGTTTAAATGATTATATGAAAAAATCAAATGTTTTATGGTTTATGCAGGTTATTTTTATTAGTTAGATTATTTAAAATGATTACATTTTTAAAACATAAATAAATTTATTTTTAAATCTTTTGTATATTTGTCTTTATTGATGGTTCCAAATGCTCTTTGATGATGAAAGCGTAAACTGTAGATGCAGGTATTTAATGTTAGATAGCTTTTGCGAATGATGAATTTAGAATATAATAGAGAGATAAACCGTAAAATATATATTATTTAGCTATATTTTATGCTTTTCTCTGAAGACAGAATATAATATTTCAATTTAACTGATGGTAAATATCAGAGAATTGAGACGACTGTATAAGTTGATTTAAAATAGAAAGATTGTGGAAAAAAGATATTCACGAACCATAAACTTTGAATAAAAAGACTTTTGAGCAGGCAAATAGTTGCAGTCAATATGACATTTCACTGCAGCTTAATTTATGGCAGTTTGAGAAAGCTGTACCAGTAAAGAAAATGAACACCACTTAGGATGAAATAGGAAAGGTTGTTATGAAGGAATCTGAAATAAGTGATAGAAGGTATCTGTCAAAGTTGAGTCATCACAATACATAAAAATGGCTCAGAAGAAGGTTGAAGGGTACCATGGACATATGAATTATGAATGCTATTTAGAACATAGAAAAAGAATTACATTTAGATGAAATTAAATTCCAAAGATATCTTTTGTATATAAGTGAACAATAGGAAATCATTGAAAATTAAAGTATGTATTTTAAAAAAAGTTGATGTCAATATTATTAAGAATGATTTGGGTATTGTAAATCTTTTTGAATATATATTTTGCCAGTGTATTGACAGTAGAAGACACTACAAAAATTCAGATAATTTTTGAAAATGGTAAGAAAGAAAGCCATTATGAGCATAATAGAAGAAACATTGGAAGTGGAAACATGAACAACAATAGTCGACAGATCTAGATGATTCAACTGAGGGTGATAGTAGAAGTGGAATGAGTGATTGTTCTTAATTTTTGTAAAATTTACAATTCATCCTTGGATGAAAGATGAGGAGTAGAGAACCGGATAGTGGAAAATATTGCACCATATCGAAGAATGGTTGAACTTTAGAATGAATGAATTATAGGCCTATGAATCCTGATTCCATTCCATGGGAACATATTAGAATAAGTTATTATAGAAAATATAAGAGGTTTTGAGGATGAAATGATGTATGAGTACATTGATAGCAAAGAATTTGGAATTTTGGTGTTTTTGGTACTTGTAATAAAAGTAGCGCAAAAGTAAACTGAGCTGTGTATTGCACTGTCATATATATGATCGTACATGCATACAATGCCCTTTTTATTGACATGAATTAAAAGAAAATTTTGAAATAAAGTTACAGTGTGTAGTGTGCAGCCGCCATGTGTACGAATCAAGGAGGTCATTGCAGTCAAGCTAGCAGTTGTCAAAGTAATGAAACTGAGATTCGTAATGGATGTGTTGGCACCGGATGTATATGTTGCGCTCCTCAAAATGGTTAGTGACTAGTTAAGTTTTGCATATAAAGCCAATACTGAGTTTTCTCTGTATACAGTTTATTTGCTGAAGGAAAAGGAAATGTTTTGCAGTATACCATTTACCTTATGAAAAAATCAGATTGATTTTATGGAGTATGCAGTTTATATTTATTAGTTAGATAATTTGAAATGTTTCAATGATTACCCTGTGAACATATATAAATTTATTTTTTAAATCTTTTGGATATTTGTCTTTATTGATGATTCCAAATGCTTTTTGATGGTGAAATAGCAAACTGTAGATGCTTGTATTTAATGTTAGATAGTTTTTCCAAGTGATGAATTTAGAATGTGATAGAGAGAAAACCGGTGAGCGGTATATTATTTAGCTATATTTTATGCTTTTCTCAGAGGACAGTATATAATATTCAGTTTAAGTGATGGTAAATATCAGAGAATTGAGACCACTGTATAAGTTGATTTTAAGTAGAAAGATTGTGGAAAAAAAAGACCATTCATGACCATAAACTTTGAATAAAAAGACTTTTGAGCAGGCAAATAGTTGCAGTCAATATGACATTTCACTGCAGCTTAATTTATGACAGTTTGAAAAGCTGTACCAGTAAAGAAAATGAGCAACACTTAGGAACAAATAGGAAAGGTTGTTATGAAGGAACCTGAAATAAGTGATAGAAGGTATCTATATAAGTTGAGTCATCACAATACATAAAAATGGCTCAGAAGGAGGTTGAAGCACCATGGACATATGAATTATGAATGCTTTTTAGAACATAGAAAAAGAATTACATTTAGATGAAATTAAATTCCAAAGCCATCTTTTGTATAAGTGAACAATAGGAAATCATTGAAGATTAAAGTATATATTTTTTAAAAAGTTGATTTCAGTATTTTTAAGAATGATTTGGGTATTGTAAATCTTTTGAATATATACTTTGCCAGTGTATTGACAGTGGAAGACACTACAGAGATTCAGATTATTTTTTGAAAATGGTAAGAAAGAAAGCCATTAAGGAGCATAATAGAGGAAACATTGAAAGTGGAAATATTGAACAAGAATAGTCTGTAGATCTAGGTGATTAAACTGAAGGGTGATAGTAGAAGTGGAATGAGAGATTGTTCCTAATTTGTGTATAATTTACGATTCATCCATGGATGAAAGATGAGTAGTAGAGAACTGGATAGTGGAAAATATTGCACCATAACTAAGAAGGGTTGAGTTGATGAATAAATGATTTATAGTCCCATGAGCCTGATACCATTTCATGGGAACATATTAGAATAAGTTATTATAGAAAATATAAGAGATATTGAGAATGAAATGATGTATGAGTAGATTGACAGCCAAGAATCAGGAATTTTGGTGTTTCTGGTATTCGTAAGAAAAGTAGTGCAATAAATAAAGTAAGCTGTGTGTTAGGCTGTCCTATTTATTATCGTACATGCATACAATGCAATTTTTATTGACATGAATTAAAAGAAAATTTTGAAATAAAGTTACAGTGTGTAGTGTGCAGCCGCCATGTACGAATCAAGGAGGTCATTGCAGTCAAGCTAGCAGTTGTCAAAATAATGAAACTGAGATTCGTAATGGATGTGTTGGCACCGGATGTATATGTTGCGCTCCTCAAAATGGTTAGTGACTAGTTAAGTTTTGCATATAAAGCCAATACTGAGTTTTCTCTATTTACAGTTTATTTGCTGAAGGGAAGGGAAATGTTTTGCAGTATACCATTTACCTTATGAAAAAATCAAATTGATTATATGGAGTATGCAGTTTATTTTTATTAGTTAGATAATTTGAAATGTTTCAATGATTACCCCGTGAACATATATAAATTTATTTTTTAAATGTTTTGGATATTTGTCTTTATTGATGATTCCAAATGCTTTTTGATGGTGAAATAGCAAACTGTAGATGCTTGTATTTAATGTTAGATAGTTTTTCCAAGTGATGAATTTAGAATGTGATAGAGAGAAAACCGGTGAACGGTATATTATTTAGCTATATTTTATGCTTTTCTCAGAGGACAGTATATAATATTCATTTTAACTGATGGTAAATATCAGAGAATTGAGACCACTGTATAAGTTGATTTAAAATAGAAAGATTATGGAAAAAAAGACCATTCATGACCATAAACTTTGAATAAAAAGACTTTTGAGCAGGCAAATTTTTGCAGTCAATATGACATTTCACTGCAGCTTAATTTATGGCAGTTTGAGAAAGCTGTACCAGTAAAGAAAATGAGCACCACTTAGGAACAAATAGGAAAGGTTGTTATGAAGGAATCTGAAATAAGTGATAGAAGGTATCTATCAAAGTTGAGTCATCACAATACATAAAAATGGCTCAGAAGAAGGTTGAAGCACCATGGACATATGAATTATGAATGGTATTTAGAACATAGAAAAAGAATTACATTTAGATGAAATTAAATTCCAAAGCCATCTTTTGTATAAGTGAACAATAGAAATCATTGAAGATTAAAGTATGTATTTTTAAAAAGTTGATTTCAGTATTATTAAGAATGATTTGGGTATTGTAAATCTTTTGAATATATACTTTGCCAGTGTATTGACAGTGGAAGACACTACAGAGATTTAGATTATTTTTTGAAAATGGTAAGAAAGAAAGCCATTAAGGAGCATAATAGAAGAAAACATTGAAAGTGGAAATATTGAACAATAGTCTACAGATCTAGATGATTCAACGGAAGGGTGATAGTAGAAGTGGAATGAGAGATTGTTCCTAATTTGTGTATAATTTACGATTCATCCATGGATGAAAGATGAGTAGTAGAGAACTGGATAGTGGAAAATATTGCACCATAACTAAGAAGGGTTGAATTGATGAATGAATGATTTATAGTCCCATGAGCCTGATACCATTTCATGGGAACATTTTAGAATAAGTTATTATAGAAAATATAAGAGGTTTTTGAGAATGAAATGATGTATGATGAGTAAATTGAAAGCAAAGAATTTGGAATTTTGGTGTTTCTGGTACTTGTAAGAAAAGTAGTGCAATAAATAAAGTAAGCTGTGTGTTAGGCTGTCATATTTATTATCGTACATGCATACAATGCACTTTTTATTGACATGAATTAAAAGAAAATTTTGAAATAAAGTTAGTGTGTAGTGTGCAGCCGTCATGTATTAATCAAGGAGGTGATTGCAGTCAAGCTAGCAGTTGTCAACGTTATGAAACTGAGATTCTTAATGGATGTGTTGGCACCGGATGTATATGTTGTGCTCCTCAAAATGGTTAGTGACTAGTTAAGTTTTGCATATAAAGCCAATACTGAGTTTTCTCTATTTACAGTTTATTTGCTAAAGGAAAGGGAAATGTTTTGCAGTATACCATTTACCTTATGAAAAACATCAAATAGATTTTATGGAGTATGCAGTTTACTTTTATTAGTTAGTATTTTAAATGTTTAAATGATCACACCATGAACATATCTAAATTTTTTTTCTAATCTTTTTTTGGATATTCACCTTCATTGATAATTCCCAAAGCTCTTTGATGATGAAAGCGCAAACTGTAGATGCAATAAATAAACTGAGCTATGTTTAAGACTGTCATATGTATGATCATACATGCATAAATGCACTTTTTATTGACCTGAATTAAAAGAAAATTTTGAAATAAAGTTATAGTGTGTAGAGTGCAGCCATCATGTATGAATAGAGGAGGTCATTGCAGTCAAGCTAGCATTTGTCAAAGTAATGAAACTGAGATTCTTAATGGATGTGTTTTGCAGTATACCATTTACCTTATAAAAAAACAAATATATTTTATGGTGTATGCAGTTTATTTTTATTACATTATTTTACTGTAAATGTTTAAATGATTATACTGTGGACATATCTAAATTCGTTTTTTAAATCTTTTGTATATTTGTCTTTATTGATGGTTCCAAATGCTCTTTGATGATGAAATCGTAAACTGTAGATGCAGGTGTTTAATGTTAGATAGCTTTTGCGAATGATGAATTTAGAATATAACAGAGAGATAAACGGTAAACTATATATTATTTAGCTATATTTTAAGCTTTTCTCTAAAGACAGAATATAATATTCAATTTAACTGATGGTAAATATCAGAGAACTGAGACGACTGTATAAGTTCATTTAACATAGAAAGATTGTGGAAAAAAAGACCATTCACGACCATAAACTTTGAATAAAAAGACTTTTGAGCAGGCAAATAGTTGCAGTCAATATGACATTTCACTGCAGCTTAATTTATGGCAGTTTGAAAAGCTGTACCAGTAAAGAAAATGAACAACCACTTAGGAACAAATAGGAAAGGTTGGTTATGAAGGAATCTGAAATAAGTGATAGAAGGTATCTATCAAAGTTGAGTCATCACAATACATAAAAATGGCTCAGAAGAAGGTTGAAGGGTCCATGGACATATGAATTATGAATGCTATTTAGAACATAAAAAAGAATTACATTTAGATGAAATTAAATTCCAAAAATATCTTTTGTATAAGTGAACAATAGGAAATCATTGAAGATTAAAGTATGTATTTTAAGAAAAGTTGATGTCACTATTATTAAGAATGTTTTGGGTATTGTAAATCTTTTGAATATATACTTTGCCAGTGTATTGGGAGTGTAAGACACTACAAAAATTCAGATAATTTTTTGAAAATGGTAAGAAAGAAAGCCATTAAGAGCATAATAGAAGAAACATTGAAAGTGGAAATATTGAACAACAATAGTCTACAGATCTAGATGATTCAACTGAAGGGTGATAGTAGAAGTGGAATGAGAGATTGTTCCTAATTTGTGTAAAGGTAGAGAACTGGATAGTGGAAAATATTGCACCGTAAGTAAGAAGTGTTGAACTGATGAATGAATGAATTATAGGCCTATGAGCCTGATTACATTCCATGGGAACATATTAGAATAAGTTATTATAGAAAATATAAGAGGTTGTGTGGATGAAATAATGTATGAGGGCATTGATAGCAAAGAATTTTGAATTTTGGTGTTTTTGGTACTCGTAATAAAAGTAGCGCAAGAAGTAAACTGAGCTGTGTATTGCACTGTCATATATATGAACGTACATGCATACAATGCCCTTTTTATTGACATGAATTAAAAGAAAATTTTTGAAATAAATTTACAGTGTGTAGTGTGCAGCCGCCATGTTTGAATCAAGGAGGTCATTGCAGTCAAGCTAGCAGTTGTCAAAGTAATGAAACTGAGATTCGTAATGGATGTGTTGGCACCGGATGTATATGTTGCGCTCCTCAAAATGGTTAGTGACTAGTTAAGTTTTGCATATAAAGCCAATGCTGAGTTTTCTCTGTATACAGTTTATATGCTGATGGAAAAGGAAATGTTTTGCAGTATACCATTTACCTTATGAAAAAATCAGATTGATTTTATGGAGTATGCAGTTTATATTTATTAGTTAGATAATTTGAAATGTTTCAATGATTACCATGTGAACATATATAAATTTATTTTTTAAACCTGTTGGATATTTGTCTTTATTGATGATTCCAAATGCTTTTTGATGGTGAAATAGCAAACTGTAGATGCTTGTATTTAATGTTAGATAGTTTTTCCAAGTGATGAATTTAGAATGTGATAGAGAGAAAACTGTTGAACGGTATATTATTTAGCTATATTTTATGTTTTTCTCAGAGGACAGTATATAATATTCAAATTAACTGATGGTAAATATCAGAGAATTGAGACCACTGTATAAGTTGATTTTAAATAGAAAGATTGTGGAAAAAAAAAATTTAAACCATTCATGACCATAAACTTTGAATAAAAAGACTTTTGAGCAGGCAAATTTTTTGCAGTCAATATGACATTTCACTGCAGCTTAATTTATGGCAGTTTGAAAAAGCTGTAACCAGTAAAGAAAATGAGCACCACTTAGGAACAAATAGGAAAGGTTGTTATGAAGGAATCTGAAATAAGTGATAGAAGGTATTTATCAAAGTTGAGTCATCACAATACAAAAAAATGGCTCAGAAGAAGGTTGAAGCACGTATGGACATATGAATTATGAATGCTATTTAGAACATAGAAAAAGAATTACATTTAGATGAAATTAAATTCCAAAAACATCTCTTTATAATAATAAACAATAGAAATCACTGAAGATTAAAGTATATGTTTTAAGAAAAGTTGTCAGTATTATTTAGAATGATTTGGGTATTGTAAATCTTTTGAATAAAATTTACCAGTGTATTGACAGTGGAAGCCACTCCAGAGAATCAGATTATTTTTTGAAAATGGTAAGAAAGAAGCCATTAAGGAGCATAACAGAGGAAACATTGAAAGTGGAAATATTGACCAATAATAGTCTGGAGATCTAGGTGATTAAACTGACGGGTGATAGTAGAAGTGGAATGAGAGATTGTTCCTAATTTTTGTAAAATTTACGATTCATCCGTGGGTGAAAGATGACTAGTAGAGAACTGGATAGTGGAAAATATTGCACCATAACTAAGAAGGGTTGAATTGATGAATAAATGATTTATAGTCCCATGAGCCTGATTCCATTCCATGGGAACATATTAGAATAAGTTATTATAGAAAATATAAGAGATTTTGAGGATGAAATGATGTATAAGTAGATTGATAGCAAAGAATTTGGAATTTTGGTGTTTTTGGTACTGTAAGAAAAAGTAGCGCAATAAATAAACTGAGCTGTGTATTAGACTGTCATATTTATTATCGTACATGCATACAATGCAATTTTTATTGACATGAATTAAAAGAAAATTTTGAAATAAAGTTACAGTGTGTAGTGTGCAGCCGCCATGTACGAATCAAGGAGGTCATTGCAGTCAAGCTAGCAGTTGTCAAAGTAATGAAACTGAGATTGATTATGGATGTGACACCGGATGTATATGTTGCGTTCCTCAAAATGGTTAGTGACTAGTTAAATTTTGCATATAAAGCCAATACTGAGTTTTCTCTATTCACAGTTTATTTGCTGAAGGAAAGGGAAATGTTTTGCAGTATACCATTTACCTTATGAAAAAATCAAATTGATTTTATGGTTTATGCAGTTTATTTTTATTAGTTAGATAATTTTAAATGTTTCAAATGATTACCCGTGAACATATATAAATTTATTTTTTAAATCTTTTGGATATTTGTCTTTATTGATGATTCCAAATGCTTTTTGATGGTGAAATAGCAAAAACTGTAGATGCTTGTATTTAATGTTAGATGATTTTTCCAAATGATGAATTTAGAATGTATAGATAGAGAGAAAAAAACGGTGAACGGTATATATTTTAGCTATATTTTATGCTTTTCTCAGAGGACAGTATATAATATTCAAGTTTAATTGATGGTAAATATCAGAGAATTGAGACCACTGTATAAGTTGATTTAAAATAGAAAGATTGTGTAGAAAAAAAAAGACCATTCACGACCATAAACTTTGAATAAAAAGACTTTTGAGCAGGCAAATAGTTGCAGTCAATATGACATTTCAGTGCAGCTTAATTTATGGCAGTTTGAGAAAGCTGTACCAGTAAAGAAAATGAGCACCACTTAGTAACAAATAGGAAAGGTTGTTATGAAGGAATCTGAAATAAGTGATAGAAGGTATCTATCAAAGTTAAGTCATCACAATACATAAAAAATGGCTCAGAAGAAGGTTGAAGGGTCATGGACATATGAATTATGAATGCTATTTAGAACATAGAAAAAGATTACATTTAGATGAAATTAAATTCCAAAGCCATTTTTGTATAAGTGAACAATAGGAAATCATTGAAGATTAAAGTATGTATTTTAAAAAAGTTGATGTCACTATTATTAAGAATGATTTGGGTATTGTAAATCTTTTGAATATATACTTTGCCAGTGTATTGACAGTGGAAAGACACTACAGAGATTCAGATTATTTTTTGAAATGGTAAGAAAGAAAGCCATTAAGGAGCATAATAGAAGAAACATTGAAAGTAGAAATATTGAACAACAATAGTCTGCAGATTTAGATGATTAAACTGAAGGTTGATAGTAGAAGTGGAAGGAGAGATTGTTCCTAATTTGTGAAAAATTTACGATTCATCCATGGATGAAAGATGAGTAGTAGAGAACTGGATAGTGGAAAATATTGCACCGTAAGTAAGAAGTGTTGAACTGATGAATGAAATGGCCTATGAGCCTGATTTCGTTTCATGGGAACATATTAGAATATGTTATTATAGAAAATATAACAGATATTGAGAATGAAATGATGTATGAGTAGATTGACAGCAAAGAATTTGGATTTTTGGTGTTTTTGGTACTTGTAATAACAGTAGCGCAAGAAGTAAACTGACTGTGTATTGCACTGTCATATGTATGAACGTACATGCAAACAATGCCCTTCTTATTGACATGAATTAAAAGAATTTTTGAAATAAAGTTAGTGTGCAGCCATCATGTATGAATCAAGGTGGTCATTGTAGTCAAGGTAGCAGTTGTCAAAGTAATGAAACTGAGATTCATAATGGATGTGTTGGCACCGGATGTATATGTTGTGCTCCTCGAAATGGTTAGTGACTAGTTAAGTTTTGCATATAAAGCCAATACTGAGTTTTCTCTATTTACAGTTTATTTGCTGAAGGAAAGGGAAATGTTTTGCAGTATACCATTTACCTTATGAAAAAATCAAATAGATTTTATGGTTTATGCAGTTTATTTTTATTAGTTAGATTTTTTAAATGTTTAAATGATCACACCGTGAACATATCTAAATTTTTTTTTCAAAATCTTTTGGATATTTGTCTTTATTTATAATTCCAAATGCTCTTTGATGATGAATGTGCAAACTGTAGATGCAATAAATAAACTGAGTATTTAACTGTTAGATAGTTTTATGATCATACATGCATAAATGAACTTTTTATGAATGTGAATTAAAAGAAAAACCGGAAATAAAGTTACAGTGTGTATGTAGCCATCATTTTATGAATTTCAAGGAGGTCATTGTAGTAAGGTAGCAGTTGTCAAAGTAATGAAACTGAATTCGTAACGGATGTGTTGAGACCATGTATATGTTGATTTTCCACGAAATGGTTAAAAAAAGACCATTTGACCATTAAGTTTGAATATAAAGACTTTTGAGCAGGCAAATAGTTTGCAGTTTTGACATTTCATACAGTTTATTTTATGAAGGAAAGGGAAATGTTTTGTAGTAAAAATTTACATTATGAAAAAATCAAATAGATTTTAGGTTTATGAAGTTTATTTTTATTAGTTAGATTATTTTTAATGTTTAATGATTACCACAATAAATTTATTTTTAAATCTTTTAAAAATTTGTCTTTGATAAAATTGAAACTGTATGCATATATTTAATTATGAATGCTTTTCCGAACACAGATGAAAGAATATACATTTAGATGAAAAACTTCCAAATCTTTTGTATAAGTGAACAATAGAAATCAAAAGATTAAAGTATGTATTTTTAAAAGTTGATTTCAAATTTTAAGAATGATTTAAAAATTTTTTTGAATATATACTTTAAAAGTGTATTGAATTTGAAATTCACTATGAATTTAGATTATTTTTTGAAAATGGTAAGAAAAATTGAAGCCATTAAGGTTGTCAAAATTTAGAAGTATTGAAAGTAAATATTGAACAATAATAGTCTGCAGATGAGGTGATTAAACTGAAGGTGAAGTAGAAGTGGAATGAGAGTTGTTTTGTGTAAAATTTAAAATCCGTTTGAAAGATGACAAAAAGAGAACTGATATTGGAAAAAAAATGCAAACATAACAGTCAAGGGTTGAATTGATGAATAAATGATATAAAATTCAATGAGCCTAAATTATATACTGTACATAATGAACATATTAGAATAAATATTATAGAGAATAAAAGATGTTTGAGAATGAAATGATGTACTGTAAAATTTAAAAGAATTTGGAAATGCTTTTTGTATTTCGTACTCATTTATTAGATAATAAATAAAAATTTTTTCTGATTTTATTATCGTAAAATGCATAAATTAAACATTTTCTTATTGATCATCTTTAAAAAAAATTTTGAAATAAAGCATCTTGTAAAAGTACACCAACTGAATGGTGTAATTATGTCACATACAGTTGCAAGCAGCACTTTTCTCAAAGGTGAAACAGAGTATTTTAATGGATGAATACAACTCTGGATTATCTTGTGATATTACATTAAATGTTAGTGACTATTAAGTTTTGCATACTGAACAACCTCATTTTCAAGGTCATTTAAAGTTTATTGTGAAAAAGACTTTGAAATGTTTTAATACTTGTATACCATTTATGTATGAAAAATATAAATATAATTTTATATCGATTTTACAGTTAAAAAGCATGAAAATTTAAAATGTTTAACATTATACAAGCATTTTCTGCTATTTTTTCAATCTTTTGAAAAGTTATAATTTGCAAAATGGGTATCACATCTTGTAAAAGTAAACTAAACTGAGATGTGCTGAAATAAACTTTGCATCATATTTATGTCATGTACAAACATAAAAATAATTATTTTCTATTACAGATTTTTCAATGAAAATTTGAAAAAATTTTCTCATAGAGATTTTACATGTATGAAGCATGAAATGTTTTTTCATAGCATTTTCAAAGTAATAAACTGAGATTCTTAATGGATGATTTTATAGATTTACCTTATAAATAAAAACATAAATATTTTTAGTTAGATTTTACAATAAAAAATGAATGAATTTACTTATTTTTTATATAAATTTATACATAAAATATGAAATTTATTTTTAAAAATTAAATATTTGTCTTTATTGATGGTTCCAAATGCTTTTGATGATGAAAAAATCAAACTGTAGATGCTTAGTATTTAAAAGTTAGATAGTTTTTGCAAGAATGATGAATTTAGAATATACTAACATCATGAAAACTGTAAACTGTATATTATTTAGCTATATTTTATGCTTTTCTCAGAAGACAGTATATAATATTCAATTTAACTGATGGTAAATATCAGAGAATTGAACCACTGTATAAGTTGATTTAACATAGAAAGATTGTGGAAAAAAAAAGACCATTCACGACCATAAACTTTGAATAAAAAGACTTTTGAGCAGGCAAATAGTTGCAGTCAATATGACATTTCAGTGCAGCTTAATTTATGGCAGTTTGAAAAAGCTGTACCAGTAAAGAAAATGAGCACCACTTTGGATCAAATAGGAAAGGTTGTTATGAAGGAATCTGAAGTAAGTGATAGAAGGTATCTATCAAAGTTAAGTCATCACAAGACATAAAAATGGCTCAGAAGAAGGTTGAAGGGTCATGGACATATGAATTATGAATGCGATTTAGAACATAAAAAAAGAATTGCATTTAGATGAAATTAAAATCCAAAAACAGTTTTTTTTAAGTGAACAATAGGAAATCATTGAAGATTAAAGTATGTATTTTAAAAAAAGTTAATGTCAATATTATTAAGAATGATTTGGGTATTGTAAATCTTTTGAATATATATTTTTTGCCAGTGTATTGACAGTGTAAGACACTACAGAATTCAGATTATTTTTTGAAAATGGTAAGAAAGAAAGCCATTAAGAGCATAATAGAAGAAACATTGAAAGTGGAAATATTGAACAACAATAATCTACAGATCTAGATGATTCAACTGAAGGGTGATAGTAGAAGTGGAATGAGAGATTGTTCCTAATTTGTGTAAAATTTACAATTCATCCTTGGATGAAAAATTAGTAGTAAGAGAACTGGATAGTGGAAAATATTGCACCATAACTAAGAAGGGTTAAACTGATGAATGAATGAATTATAGGCCTATGAGCCTGATTCCATTCCATGGGAACATATTAGAATATGTTATTATAGAAAATATAAGAGGTTTGAGGATGAAATGATGTATGAGTAGATTGATAGCAAAGAATTTGGAATTTTGGTGTTTTTGGTACTTGTAATAAAAGTAGCGCAAGAAGTAAACTGAGCTGTGTATTGCACTGTCATATGTATGATCGTACATGCATACAATGCCCTTTTTATTGACATGAATTAAAAGAAAATTTTGAAATAAAGTTACAGTGTGTAGTGTGCAGCCGCCATGTATGAATCAAAGAGGTCATTGTAGTCAAGGTAGCAGTTGTCAAAGTAATGAAACTGAGATTCATAATGGATGTGTTGGCACCGGATGTATATGTTGTGCTCCTCAAAATGGTTAGTGACTAGTTAAGTTTTGCATATAAAGCCAATACGAGTTTTCTCTATTTACAGTTTATTTGCTGAAGGAAAAGGAAATGTTTTGCAGTATACCATTTACCTTATGAAAAAATCAAATTGATTTTATGGTTTATGCAGTTTATTTTTTTAGTTAGATAATTTTTAAAATGTTTCAATGATTACATCTGTGAACATATATAAATTTATTTTTAAATCTTTTGGATATTTGTCTTTATTGATGATTCCAAATGCTTTTTGATGGTGAAATAGCAAACTGTAGATGCTTGTATTTAATGTTAGATAGTTTTTGCAAGTGATGAATTTAGAATGTGATAGAGAGAAAACCGTTTAACGGTATATTATTTAGCTATATTTTATGGTTTTCTCAGAGGACATTATATAATATTCAGTTTAACTGATGGTAAATATCAGAGAATTGAGACCACTGTATAAGTTGATTTTAAGTAGAAAGATTGTGGAAAAAAAAGACCATTCATGACCATAAACTTTGAATAAAAAGACTTTTGAGCAGGCAATTTGCAGTCAATATGACATTTCACTGCAGCTTAATTTAATGAAACTTTCATGAAAGCTTATTTACCAGTAAAGAAAATGAGCAACACTTAGGAACAAATAGGAAAGGTTGTTATGAAGGAATCTGAAATAAGTGATAGAAGGTATCTATATAAGTTGAGTCATCACAATACATAAAAATGGCTCAGAAAATTTTGAAGCACCATGGACATATGAATTATGAATGCTTTTAGAACATAGAAAAAAAGAATTACATTTAGATGAAATTAAATTCCAAAGCCATCTTTTTGTATAAGTGAACAATAGGAAATCATTGAAGATTAAAGTATATATTTTTAAAAAGTTGATTTCAATATTTTAAGAATGATTTGGGTATTGTAAATCTTTTGAATATATACTTTTTTTAAGTGTATTGACAGTGGAAGACACTAATTTTTTTCTTTTTGATTATTTTTTGAAAATGGTAAGAAAGAAAGCAAAATTAGATGCATAATAACCTGAAACATTGAAAGTGGAAATATTGAACAACAATAGTCTAAAGATCTTTTTATGATTAAACTGAATTAAAATAGTAGAAGTTTGAATAAAGATTGTTCCTAATTTGTGTATAATTTACGATTCATCCATGGATGAAAGATGAGTTGTCAAAGAATGAACTGGATTCGTGGAAAATATTGGCACCATAACTAAGAAGTGTTGAAATTTAGTGAATTAATGATTTATAGTCCCATGAGCCTGATTTACATTTTTGCAAGGGAACATATTAGAATAAGTTATTTATTATGAAAAAATAAATAGAGATGCATTTTATTTTTATTAGTTAGGCTGAAATGTTTAAATGATCACATTGAACATATCTAAATTTTTTCTAAATCTTTTGGATATTCGTCTTTATTTAATTCCAAATACTCTTTGATGATGAAAGCAAAACTGTAGATGCAATAAATAAACTGAGCTGTGTGTTAGACTGTCCTATATATTATGATCGTACATGCATAAATGCACTTTTTATTGACATGAATTAAAAGAAAATTTTGAAATAAAGTTACAGTGTGTAGTGTGCAGCCATCATGTATGAATCAAGGAGGAGTCATTGTAGTCAAGGTAGCAGTTGTCAAAGTAATGAAACTGAGATTCGTAATGGATGTGTTGGCACCGGATGTATATGTTGTGCTCCTCAAAATGGTTAGTGACTAGTTAAGTTTTGCATATAAAGCCAATACTGAGTTTTCTCTATTTACAGTTTATTTGCTGAAGGAAAGGGAAATGTTTTGCAGTATACCATTTACCTTATGAAAAAATCAAATTGATTTTATGGTTTATGCAGTTTATTTTTATTAGTTAGATTAATTTAAATGTTTCAATGATTACCCGTGAACATAAATAAATTTATTTTTTAAATCTTTTGGATATTTGTCTTTATTGATGATTGCAAATGCTTTTTGATGGTGAAATAGCAAACTGTAGATGCTTGTATTTAATGTTAGATGATTTTTTCAATGATGAATTTAGAATGTGAAGAGAGAGAAAAACGGTAAACGGTATATAATTTAGCTATATTTTATGCTTTTCTCAGAGGACAGTATATAATATTTAACTGAATTGATGGTAAAGGTCAGAGAATTGAAGTACTGTATAAGTTGATTTAATATAGAAAGATTGTGTGGAAAAGACCATTCACAACCATAAACTTTGAATAAAAAGACTTTTGCGCAGGCAAACAGTTGCAGTCAATATGATATTTCATTGCAACTTAATTTATGGCAGTTTGAAAAGCTGTAACCAGTAAGGAAAATGAGCACCACTTAGGAACAAATAGGAAAGGTTGTTCTGAAGGAATCTGAAGTAAGTGATAGAAGGTATCTATCAAAGTTAAGTCATCACAATACACAAAAATGGCTCAGAAGAAGGTTGAAGGGTCATGGACATATATGAATTATGAATGCTATTTAGAACATAAAAAAGAATTACATTTAGATGAAATTAAATTCCAAAAACAGTTTTTGTATAAGTGAACAATAGGAAATCATTGAAGATTAAAGTATGTATTTTAAGAAAAGTTGATGTCACTATTATTAAGAATGTTTTGGGTATTGTAAATCTTTTGAATATATACTTTGCCAGTGTATTGGGAGTGTAAGACACTTCAGAGATTCAGATTATTTTTTGAAAATGGTAAGAAAGAAAGCCATTAAGGAGCATAATAGAAGAAACATTGAAAGTGGAAATATTGAACAACAATAGTCTGCAGATCTAGATGATTAAACTGAAGGTTGATAGTAGAAGTGGAAGGAGAGATTGTTCCTAATTTGTGAAAAATTTACGATTCATCCATGGATGAAAGATGAGTAGTAGAGAACTGGATAGTGGAAAATATTGCATCATAACTAAGAAGGGTTAAACTGATGAATGAATGAATTATAGGCCTCTGAGCCTGATTCCATTCATGGGAACATATTAGAATATGTTGTTATAGAAAATATAGGAGGTATTGAGGATGAAATGATGTATGAGTAGATTGCCAGCAAAGAATTTGGAATTTTGGTGTTTTTGGTACTTGTAATAAAAGTAGCGCGAGAAGTAAACTAACTGTCTATTGCTCTGTCATATGTATGATCGTACATGCATACAATGCCCTTCTTATTGACATGAATTAAAAGAAAATTTTGAAATAAAGTTACAGTGTGTAGTGTGCAGCCGTCATGTATGAATCAAGGAGGTCATTGTAGTGAAGGTAGCAGTTGTCAAAGTAATGAAACTGAGATTCGTAACGGATGTGTTGGCACCGGATGTATATGTTGTGCTCCTCGAAATGGTTAGTGACCAGTTAAGTTTTGCATATAAAACCAATAGTCAGTTTTCTCTATTTACAATATTTTGCTGAAGGAAAGGGAAATGTGCAGTATACCATTTACGTTATGAAAAAATCAAATAGATTTTGTGGTTTATGCAGTTTATTTTTATTAGTTAGACACTTTTAAATGTTTAAATGATCACACCGTGAACATATCTAAATTTTTTTTTCTAAGTCTTTTGGATATTTGTCTTTAATGATAATTCCTAATGCTCTTTAATGATGAAAGCAAAAACTGTAGATGCAATAAATAAACTGAGCTATGCATTAGACTGTCCTATGTATTATGATCGTACATGCATAAATGCACTTTTTTATGGACGTGAATTAAAAGAAAATTTTGAAATAAAGTTACAGTGTGTAGTGTGCAGCCGTCATGTATGAATCAAGGAGGTCATTGTAGTGAAGGTAGCAGTTGTCAAAGTAATGAAACTGAGATTCGTAACGGATGTGTTGGCACCGGATGTATATGTTGTGCTCCTCGAAATGGTTAGTGACCAGTTAAGTTTGGCATATGAAGCTGATAGTCAGTTTTCTCTATTTACAGTTTATTTGTCGTAGGAAAGGGAAATGTTTTGCAGAATACCATTTACCTTATGAAAAAATCAAATAGATTTTATGGTTTATGCAGGTTATTTTTGTTAGTTAGATTTTTTAAATGTTTAAATGATTATCATAAAAAAATTTTTTTAAATCTATTTTCTTTATTGATGGTTCCAAATGCTTTTGATGATGAAAAAATAAACTGTAAGTTGCTTATTTAATGTTAGATAGTTTTATGAATGATGAATTTAGAATCATAACACAGATATTAAAAAACTATATAATTTAGCTGAAAGTTGACCATGGACATACAGAATTATAATGCTCAATTTAACTGATGGTAAAAAGAAAACATTTAGACGACTGAAATATAAAAAGATTTAATTTAGAAAGTGAAATAAAAAAAATTCATTGAAATTAAACTTTGAATAAAAAAACTTTTGTCATAAAAAAATGATTTTTGTTGACATTTCATGATTTAATATAGCTAAGGCAAATGTATTATGAAGTAAATTGACTTTTTATGAATTAAAGAAAATTTTGAAAAAAGTTACAAAGTAATGAAAATTTATGGGATGAAAGATGTTGAAATATTGAAAATAATGAAACTGAGATTCGTGATGATTAAACAAGGTGTATATTAGAAAATGGTTTGAATTGATTAAGTCATAAAATTTACATAAAAATTGAAATTTATCAAGGAAAGGTTTTTGAAGTAACCATGGACATTATGAAAAATAAAAGAATGCTTTTGAAATTGAAGTTTATTTTAAGTTAGATTATTTTAAATGTTTAAATTCCAAAAATATATAAATTTATTTTTTAAATATTTTAGAAAATTTGTCTTTGATATGAATATAAAAATTGATGTATTTAATGAAAGTTTTCCGAATGATGAATTTAGATAAATAAGAAAAAATTTGGTATTTTTCAAACAATATTATGAATAATTTTGGTATTGTAAAATTTAAATGATTTTTGAAAAAGTCATATTTAATAAAACAAAAATGAACATACAGTAAAAAATTGTTTATAAAAAACATTTTGAAATGGTTGAATAACAATAGTAAAAATTCATTGAACTGAATTGATAGTATATAAGTGGAATGCCAATTGTTGCTAATTTGTATTAAAACGTACAGTCAACAAAGTAATTTTGAAATGTCAAAACATATAGTAATGAAACTGATAGTACATAAAGGTAAATTGCAATGATTTTAAAATTATATTGTAAGGTAATGAAATGAAGTAATAAGTTATAATGTTTCTGATTCAAAGTATGTTTTGTTTTAGAAGATAGATTTAAAGAAAAATGTAATAAATGATGAAATATATGCATTTTGTATCGTATTTATGTGCAGATATATAAATACAAATTTTCCATTCTGATTTTACACCTAAAAACCCGAAAACTTATAAATTAAAAAGAAAATCATCTTTGAAAAATGCAGTTTTAATGGGTATCACATGTTAAAAAAGTACAATTAACTGATACATGAAATTACATGCACATACAGATTGCACCAGCACTTTTCTCCAAGGTAACATGTAATTTTCAAAGAATAATTATAAACTCTTAGTTATGATATTAATTAACGAAAACAAAATTATCAATGAAATAAACTGAACAACCTCATCTCAAGGTCATGTAAAGTCATGATATGATTTGCAAATGGACATAAATGTATGATTTTATTACAGAAATATAAATATAAATTTTCCAAATCGATTTTACAGTTAAAAGCATGAAAACTGTATAAATGTACTTCAAAAATTAAACAAGTTTTCTGATCTTTGAAAAGTGTAGTAACTTTGCAAATGGGTAACATCTTGTAAAAGTACAAACTGAATTTTTTACCTTTGCATCATATTTATGCATGACAAAAATAAAAAAAACATTTTGATATTGATTTTACATGAAAGCATGAAAAGCATTTTTTTTTTTACATGAAACAGTTTATGAAAATGCATTTTATAGATTTTTTAAAACATGAAATGCATTTTTTAAGATTTTACAAATGATTATGAAATGTGAACATATATAAATTTATTTTTAAAAAAGAATGGAATATTTGTCTTTATTGATTTTTCCAAATGCTTTTGATGATGAAAAATTAAACAAACTGTAGATGCTTGTATTTAATGTTAGATAGTTTTTTCCAATGATGAATTTAGAATATACTCGAGATCAAAGATCGAACGTATATTATTTAGCTATATTTTATGCTTTTCTCAAAAGACAGTATATAATATTCATTTAATTGATGGTAAATATCAAATATCAGAGAATTGAACCACTGTATAAGTTGATTTAATATAGAAAGATTGTGTGGAAAAAAAAGACCATTCACAAACATAAACTTTGAATAAAAAGACTTTTGAGCAGGCAAATTAGTTGCAGTCAATATGACATTTCACTGCAGCTTAATTTATGGCAGTTTGAGAAAGCTGTAACCAGTAAAGAAAAATGAGCACCACTTTGGATCAAATAGGAAAGGTTGTTATGAAGGAATCTGAAATAAGTGATAGAAGGTATCTATCAAAGTTAAGTCATCACAATACATAAAAATGGCTCAGAAGAAGGTTGAAGGGTCATGGACATATGAATTATGAATGCTATTTAGAACATAAAAAAAAGAATTGCATTTAGATGAAATTAAAATCAAAAAACATTTTTGTATAAGTGAACAATAGGAAATCATTGAAGATTAAAGTATGTATTTTAAAAAAGTTGATGTCACTATTATTAAGAATGATTTTGGGTATTGTAAATCTTTTGAATATATATTTTGGCAGTGTATTGACAGTAAGAGACACTACAGAGATTCAGATTATTTTTTGAAAAATGGTAAGAAAGAAAGCCATTAAGGAGCATAATAGAAGAAACATTGAAAGTGAAATATTGAACAACAATAATCAACAGATCTAGATGATTCAACTGAAGGGTGATAGTAGAAGTGGAAGGAGAGATTGTTCCTAATTTGTGTAAAATTTACAATTCATCCATGGATGAAAGATTAGTAGTAGAGAACTGGATAGTGGAAAATATTGTACCATAACTAAGAAGGGTTGAACTGATGAATGAATGAATTATAGGCCTATGAGCCTGAATCTATTTCATGGGAACATATTAGAATATGTTATTATAGAAAATATAACAGATATTGAGAATGAAATGATGTATGAGTAGATTGACAGCAAAGAATTTGGGATTTTTGGTGTTTTTGGTACTTGTAAGTGATACAAATAGCGCAATAAACAAACTGAGCTGTTTATTACACTGTCATACATATGATCGTACATGCATACAAGGCCCTTTTTATTGACATGAATTAAAAGAAAATTTTGAAATAAAGTTACAGTGTGTAGTGTGCAGCCGCCATGTATGAATCAAGGAGGTCATTGTAGTCAAGGTAGCAGTTGTCAAAGTAATGAAACTGAGATTCGTAATGGATGTGTTGGCACCGGATGTATATGTTGTGCTCCTCAAAATGGTTAGTGACTAGTTAAGTTTTGCATATAAATCCAATACTGAGTTTTCTCTATTTACAGTTTATTTGCTGAAGGAAAGGGAAATGTTTTGCAGTATACCATTTACCTTATGAAAAAATCAAATTGATTTTATGGTTTATGCAGTTTATTTTTTTAGTTAGATTATTTTTTTTAAATGTTTCAATGATTACATCGTGAACATATATAAATTTATTTTTTTAAATCTTTTGGATATTTGTCTTTATTGATGATTCCAAATGCTTTTTGATGGTGAAATAGCAAACTGTAGATGCAATAAATTTAATGTTAGATAGTTTTTTCAAGTGATGAATTTAGACTGTGATAGAGAGAAAACCGGTGAACAGTATATTATTTAGCTATATTTTATGCTTTTCTTAGAGCACAGTATATAATATTCATTTTAACTGATGGTAAATATCAGAGAATTGAGACCACTGTATAAGTTGATTTAAAATAGAAAGATTGTGGAGGAAAAACACCATTCATGACCATAAGCTTTAAATAAAAAGACTTTTGAGCAGGCAAATAGTTGCAGTCAATATGACATTTCATTGCAGCTTAATTTATGACAGTTTGATGAAAGCTGTAAAGTAAAGAAATTGAGCAACACTTAGGAACAAATAGGAAAGGTTGTTATGAAGGAACCTGAAATAAGTGATAGAAGGTATCTATATAAGTTGAGTCATCACAATACATAAAAATGGCTCAGAAGGAGGTTGAAGCACCATGGACATATGAATTATGAATGCTTTTTAGAACATAGAAAAAGAATTACATTTATTTAGATGAAATTAAATTCCAAAGCCATCTTTTTTATAAGTGAACAATAGGAAATCATTGAAGATTAAAGTATGTTTTGCAGTATATATTTTTAAAAAAATTGATTTTATGGTTTATGCAGTTTATTTTTATTAGAATGATTTGTTTAAATGTCAAATCTTTTGATGATATATACTTTGCCATGTATTTTTTAAAAAGACACTTTTGGATATTATTTTTTTGAAAATGGTAAAAAGAAAGCCATTAAGAATGCATAATAGAGAAACATTGAAAGTGGAAATAACCTGAACAACAATTAGTCTGTCCTATGTATTATGATCTACATGCATAAATGATTAAACTGAAGGGTGATAGTAAAGTGGAATGAGAGATTGTTCTAATTTGTGTATAATTTACAGATTCATCCATGGATGAAATGAGGTCATTGAAGTGAAGGTAGCAGTTGTCTGAAGTAATGAAAATATTGCACCATAACTAAAATGTATTGTTGTGATTTTGAATGAATTAAGTTTGGCATATAAAGCCCATGAGCCTGATTTTCATTTCATGGGAATTTATTAGAATGTTTTTATTATTTACCTTAGAAAAATATAAATAGATTTTGAGAATTATGAAATTATTTGTATTAGTTAGGCTGTTTTAAATGTTTAAATGATCACACCGTGAACATATCTAAATTTTTTTCTAAGTTTTTGGATATTTGTTTTATTGATAATAAATACTCTTTGATGATGAAAGCAAAAACTGTAGATGCAATAAATAAACTGAGCTGTGTTAGACTGTCCTATATATTATGATCGTACATGCATAAATGCACTTTTTATTGACATGAATTAAAAGAAAATTTTGAAATAAAGTTACAGTGTGTAGTGTGCAGCCATCATGTATGAAATCAAGGAGGTCATTGCAGTCAAGGTAGCAGTTGTCAAAGTAATGAAACTGAGATTCGTAACGGATGTGTTGGCACCGGATGTATATGTTGTGCTCCTCGAAATGGTTAGTGACTAGTTAAGTTTTGCATATAAAGCCAATACTCAGTTTTCTCTATTTACAGTTTATTTGCTGAAGGAAAGGGAAATGTTTTGCAGTATACCATTTACCTTATGAAAAAATCAAATAGATTTTATGGTTTATGCAGGTTATTTTTATTAGTTAGATTATTTTAAGTATTGAAATGATTACATCGTGAACATATATAAATTTATTTTTAAATCTTTTGGATATTTGTCTTTATTGATGATTCCAAATGCTTTTGATGGTGAAATAGCAAACTGTAGATGCTTGTATTTAATGTTAGATGATTTTTCCAATGATGAATTTAGAATGTGATAGAGAGAAAAAACGGTAAACGGTATATAATTTAGCTATATTTTATGCTTTTCTCAGAGGACAGTATATAATATTTAAGTGAATTGATGGTAAAGATCAGAGAATTGAACTACTGTATAAGTTGATTTAATATAGAAAGATTGTGTGAAAAAAAAAGACCATTCACAACCATAAACTTTGAATAAAAAGACTTTTGAGCAGGCAAATTTTGCAGTCAATATGACATTTCACTGCAGCTTAATTTATGGCAGTTTGAAAAGCTGTAACCAGTAAAAAAATGAGCACCACTTAGGAACAAATAGGAAAGGTTGTTATGAAGGAATCTGAAATAAGTGATAGAAGGTATCTATCAAAGTTAAGTCATCACAATACAAAAAAATGGCTCAGAAGAAGGTTGAAGGGTCACCATGGACATATGAATTATGAATGCTATTTAGAACATAAAAAAAGAATTGCATTTAGATGAAATTAAAATTCCAAAAACATCTTTTGTATAAGTGAACAATAGGAAATCATTGAAGATTAAAGTATGTATTTTAAGAATAGTTAATGTCACTATTATTAAGAATGTTTTGGGTATTGTAAATTATTTGAATATATACTTTGGCAGTGTAAGACACTTCAGAGATTCAGATTATTTTTTGAAAATGGTAAGAAAGAAAGCCATTAAGAAGCATAATAGAAGAAACATTGAAAGTGGAAATATTGAACAACAATAGTCTGCAGATCTAGATGATTAAACTGAAGGTTGATAGTAGAAGTGGAAGGAGAGATTGTTCCTAATTTGTGAAAAATTTACGATTCATCCATGGATGAAAATGATGAGTAGTAGAGAACTGGATAGTGGAAAATATTGCACCATAACTAAGAAGGGTTAAACTTGATGAATGAATGAATTATAGGCCTATGAGCCTGATTCCATTTCATGGGAACATATTAGAATATGTTATTATAGAAAATATAAGAGGTATTGAGGATGAAATGATGTATGAGTAGATTGAAAGCAAAGAATTTGGAATTTTGGTGTTTTTGGTACTTGTAATAAAAGTAGCGCAATAAATAAACTGACTGTGTATTGGCTGTCATATGTATGATCGTACATGCATACAATGCCCTTCTTATTGACATGAATTAAAAGAAAATTTTGAAATAAAGTTACAGTGTGTAGTGTGCAGCCGTCATGTATGAATCAAGGAGGTCATTGTAGTGAAGGTAGCAGTTGTCAAAGTAATGAAACTGAGATTCGTAATGGATGTGTTGGCACCGGATGTATATGTTGTGCTCCTCGAAATGGTTAGTGACCAGTTAAGTTTTGCATATAAAGCCAATAGTCAGTTTTCTCTATTTACAGTATTTTGCTGAAGGAAAGGGAAATGTTTTGCAGTATACCATTTACCTTATGAAAAAATCAAATAGATTTTATGGTTTATGCAGTTTATTTTTATTAGTTAGATTTTTTAAATGTTTAAATGATCACACCGTGAACATATCTAAATTTTTTTTTTAAGTCTTTTGGATATTTGTCTTTATTGATAATTCCAAATGCTCTTTGATGATGAATGTGCAAACTGTAGATGCAATAAATAACCTGAGCTATGCATTAGACTGTCCTATGTATTATGATCATACATGCATAAATGCACTTTTTTATGGACGTGAATTAAAAGAAAATTTTGAAATAAAGTTACAGTGTGTAGTGTGCAGCCGTCATGTATGAATCAAGGAGGTCATTGTAGTGAAGGTAGCAGTTGTCAAAGTAATGAAACTGAGATTCGTAACGGATGTGTTGGCACCGGATGTATATGTTGTGCTCCTCGAAATGGTTAGTGACCAGTTAAGTTTTGCATATATAGCCGATAGTCAGTTTTCTCTATTTACAGTTTATTTGCTGAAGGAAAGGGAAATGTTTTGCAGTATACCATTTACCTTATGAAAAAATCAAATAGATTTTATGGTTTATGCAGGTTATTTTTATTAGTTAGATTATTTTAAGTATTGAAATGATTACATCGTGAACATAAATAAATTTATTTTTTTTTAAATCATTTGGATATTTGTCTTTATTGATTATTGCAAATGCTCTTTGATGATGAAAGCGTAAACTGTAGTTGTAGGTATTTGTTGTTAGATGATTTTTGCGAATGATGAATTTAGAATTTTTATGTAATTAAAAGAAAATTTGAAAAACAGTAAACTATATATTAAAAGGCTATATTTTAAGCTTTTCTCTGAATCAAAGAATGAAACTAATTCATAATGGATTTAAATGTATGTTGATTTAATAGAGAACTGAGAAAACTGTATAAAACAATGCTTGATTTAACATATTTAAGTTTTTTGAAAGAAGACCATTCAAAAAATAAACTTTGAAAAAAAAGACTATTTGATAAAAAATTTTGACATTTCAAAAATGAGAGTTTTTTAGCAGGCAAATAATTGAGAGTCATTGACATTTCAAATAAAAAGGTTTTTTAATCTTTTTTGAAATTTTTCTAATTTTATTTTCAAAATGTTTGAGAAAAATTTTGTAGATGCAAAAATAGAATTAGAAGAAAATTTAATCAGTTAAAAATCGAATAGATGAAATTTTTATGAAATGAATTAAAATAAAGTTTTTATTTAAAGTTATCTTTAGCAAATCATTGAAGAATACAAAAAGTGGCTCATTGAAGAATGAAGCAATTGTCAAAGTAATGAAACTTATTCGAAATGTTTTGGCATGTTTTTTGAAAATGGTTAGAAGTTAAGTTTTTGAAATAAATTCAAAGATATCAGTTTTCATCTGATTCAGTTTATTTTGAAAAATGTTTAGTAAAAAAGAAATTAAAAAAAGATAATAATAATTTTTATTAAAGATTGAAAATGGAAATGATGTGAAATTGAAATAGTCTGCATTTAATGATTATTTGAAGGTTGATTAAAAGTGGAAGTTGATTATTTAAATTGTAAAATTTATTGTCATATTTGGATGAATGATGAAATGTAAGAACTGGATATTAATTTTTGATTTTTGAAAATAAATTAAGAATTTGAAACTTTAAAGTGCATGAATGAAAAATTATAAGGAAATGATTGAAAATAATGGAACATATTATAACAAAAATGATTGAACTGAAGGATGAATATGATTTGGAAAAGAATTTGGAATTTTGTAATTGTTTTGAAAATAAAAACTTTCTAATTGCATTTATTGACATTAATGCATAAATAATCTGTCATGAAAAATGAAAATGAAAAATTAAAAGCTTTTTTGAAAAAAACGTACAGTGTGAACAAAAGTGCAAAAATATTGAATCAAGGAATAACTAAGAAAGACTGAATTGAAAAGTAATGAAACTAAATTTTATACTGTAATTAATGTGGCACTTTTGATGTTGTGCAAAAAATGGAAAGTAGAGTAGTGACAGAATAAGTTTTATATAAATAAATAGAGAGTTTTGAGGATGAAATTTTATGATATTTATGTGCTGAAGAATATAAATAGCAAATTTTGCATTTTGATTTTACACCTTAAACCCGAAAAATTGGTAAACATTTTAATGGTTTATCATCTTTAAAAAAGTTATTAAGTGAGTATTTTAATGTTTAAATGATCACATGAACATGTATGTAACATACAGATTTTTCTAATCTTTTCTGACAAAGAGTAATTTTCAAAGAATGACATTAATGAAAAAGTTAGTGTGAATAAACATTAATTTGAATAAATTTATCAAGTGTAGAGCATGAACAACCTCATGTATGAATCATATAAAGTGAACTGGTCATGAAGACTTTGTCAAATACTTGTAATGATAATGTACATAAATATAATTTTCCATATTCGATTTTATTTTTGGCACCGGATGTATATGTTTCTCCTTTTTGAAAAAGGTTATCATCTGAAAAGTTAAGTTTGGGTATATAAAAGCACAAAACTGAATGTGAACGGATTTTTGGCATCTATTTATGCATGTTTAATTGCTGAAGGAAATGGAAATGTTTTATTTGCTGAAAGCATAAATGTTTTTTCATATTTACCTTATGAAAAAATCAAATAGATTTTATGGTGTATGCAGTTTTTTTTTAGTTAGATTAATTATGAAATGTTTGAAATGATTACATCTTTTAACATATATATAAAAATTTATTTTTAAATCTTTTGGATATTTGTCTTTATTGATGATTCCAAATGCTTTTTGATGGTGAAATAAAACTGTAGATGCTTGTATTTAATGTTAGATAGTTTTTCCAAGTGATGAATTTAGAATATGATAAGAGAAAAAAAAGTAAACTGTATATAATTTAGCTATATTTTATGCTTTTCTCAGAGGACAGTATATAATATTTAAGTGAATTGATGGTAAAGATCAGAGAATTGAAGTACTGTATAAGTTGATTTAATATAGAAAGGTTTGGTGGAAAAAATAACCATTCACAACCATAAACTTTGAATAAAAAGACTTTTGCGCAGGCAAACAGTTGCAGTCAATATGACATTTCATTGCAACTTAATTTATGGCAGCTTAAAAGCTATAACCTGTAAGGAAAATGAGCACCACTTAGGAACAAATAGGAAAGGTTGTTCTGAAGGAATCTGAAGTAAATGATAGAAGGTATCTATCAAAGTTAAGTCATCACAATACACAAAAATGGCTCAGAAGAAGGTTGAAGGGTCATGGACATAGGAATTATGAATGCGATTTAGAACATAAAAAAAGAATTGCATTTAGATGAAATTAAAATCCAAAAACAGTTTTTGTTTAGGTGAGCGGTAGGAAATCATTGAAGATTAAAGTATGTATTTTAAGAATAGTTAATGTCACTATTATTAAGAATGTTTTGGGTATTGTAAATTATTTGAATATATACTTTGGCAGTGTAAGACACTTCAGAGATTCAGATTATTTTTTAAAAATGGTAAGAAAGGAAGCCATTAAGGAGCATAATAGAAGAAACATTGAAAGTAGAAATATTGAACAACAATAGTCTGCAGATTTAGATGATTAAACTGAAGGTTGATAGTAGAAGTGGAAGGAGAGATTGTTCCTAATTTGTGAAAAATTTACGATTCATCCATGGATGAAAGATGAGTAGTAGAGAACTGGATAGTGGAAAACATTGTACTATAACTAAGAAGGGTTAAACTGATGAATGAATGAATTATAGGCCTCTGAGCCTGATTCTATATCATGGGAACATATTAGAATATGTTATTATAGAAAATATAGGAGGTATTGATGATGAAATGATGTATGAGTAGATTGCCAGCAAAGAATTTGGAATTTTGGTGTTTTTGGTACTTGTAATAAAAGTAGCGCGAGAAGTAAACTAACTGTCTATTGCTCTGTCATATGTATGATCGTACATGCATACAATGCCCTTCTTATTGACATGAATTAAAAGAAAATTTTGAAATAAAGTTACAGTGTGTAGTGTGCAGCCGCCATGTATGAATCAAGGAGGTCATTGTAGTCAAGGTAGCAGTTGTCAAAGTAATGAAACTGAGATTCGTAATGGATGTGTTGGCACCGGATGTATATGTTGTGCTCCTCAAAATGGTTAGTGACTAGTTAAGTTTTGCATATAAAAGCCAATACTCAGTTTTCTCTATTTACAGTATTTGCTGAAGGAAAAGGAAATGTTTTGCAGTATACCATTTACCTTATGAAAAAATCAAATTGATTTTATGGTTTATGCAGTTTATTTTTATTAGTTAGATAATTTGAAATGTTTAAATGATTACACCGTGAACATATATAAATTTATTTTTAAATCTTTTGGATATTTGTCTTTATTGATGATTCCAAATGCTTTTGATGGTGAAATAGCAAACTGTAGATGCAATTAAACTGTATTTAATGTTAGATTATGATTACATGCATAAATGCATTTTTAGAACGTGAATTAAAAGAAAACCGAAATAAAGTTATATTATTTAGCTATATTTTATGCCATCATGTAGAATCAAGGACATTATATAATATTCAGTTTAAAGTAATGAAACTAGATTCAGAATGGATTGTTGACCATGTATATGTTGATTTTAGTGACTAGTTAAAGATTGTGTAAAAAAATAGTCATTTTCTCTTTACCATAAACTTTGAATAAAAAAATGTTTTGAGCAGTATAAATATTTACCATGAAAAAATCAAATAGATTTTATGGTTTATGCAGTTTATTTTATTAGTTAGATTAGTTTTTTACAAAAGTTTAAAATGATCAAAAAGAAAATTGAACAACATTAGGAACAAATAGGATAGGTTGTTATGAAGGAACCTGAAATAAGTGATAGAAGGTATCTATATAAGTTGAGTCATCACAATACATAAAAAATGGCTCAGAAGGAGGTTGAAGCACCATGGACATATGAATTATGAATGCTTTTTAGAACATAGAAAAAAATTACATTTAGATGAAATTAATTAAAAGAAAATTTTGAATAGTGAACAATAGGAAATCATTGAAGATTAAAGTATATATTTTTAAAAAGTTGATTTCAAGTATTTTAAGAATGATTTGGGTATTGTAAATCAGTTTGAATATATATTTGAAAGTGTTGTTTGACAGTGGAAGACACTACAGAGATTTTGATTATTTTTGAAAATGGTAAGAAAGAAAGCCATTAAGAAATAGAGGAAACATTGAAAGTGGAAATATTGAACAACAATAGTTGTAGATCTAGGTGATTAAACTGAAGGGTGATAGTAGAAGTGGAATGAGAGATTTTTCCTAATTTGTGTAACAATTCATCCATGGATGAAAGATGAGTAGTAGAGAACTGGATAGTGGAAAATATTGCAAATAACTAAGAAGGGTTGAATTTTTGAATTGATTTATATTTGAGCCTGATTCCATTTCATGGGAACATATTAGAATAAATTATTATAAAAATATAAGAGATTTTGAGAATGAAATGATGTATTCGTAGATTGATAGCCAAGAATTTGGAATTTTGGTGTTTTTTCTGATACTCGTTAAAAAGTAGTGCAATAAATAAACTGAGCTGTGTGTTAGACTGTCCTATATATTATGATCGTACATGCATAAAATGCAATTTTTTTTATTGACATGAATTAAAAGAAAATTTTGAAATAAAGTTACAGTGTGTAGTGTGCAGCCACCATGTATGAATCAAGGAGGTCATTGTAGTCAAGGTAGCAGTTGTCAAAGTAATGAAACTGAGATTCATAACGGATGTGTTGGCACCGGATGTATATGTTGTGCTCCTCGAAATGGTTAGTGACTAGTTAAGTTTTGCATATAAAGCCAATACTCAGTTTTCTCTATTTACAGTTTATTTGCTGAAGGAAAGGGAAATGTTTTGCAGTATACCATTTACCTTATGAAAAAATCAAATAAATTTTATGGTTTATGCAGGTTATTTTTATTAGTTAGATTATTTTAAGTATTGAAATGATTACATCGTGAACATAAATAAATTTATTTTTTAAATCTTTTGGATATTTGTCTTTATTGATTATTGCAAATGCTCTTTGATGGTGAAAGCTCAAACTGTAGTTGTAGGTATTTGTTGTTAGATGATTTTTGCGAATGATGAATTTAGAATATATAGTAAGAGAGAGAAAAACGGTAAACGGTATATAATTTAGCTATATTTTATGCTTTTCTCAGAGGACAGTATATAATATTTAAGTGAATTGATGGTAAAGATCAGAGAATTGAACTACTGTATAAGTTGATTTAATATAGAAAGGTTGTGTGAAAAAAAACCATTCACAACCATAAACTTTGAATAAAAAGACTTTTGCGCAGGCAAACAGTTGCAGTCAATATGACATTTCATTGCAACTTAATTTATGGCAGTTTGAAAAGCTGTAACCAGTAAGGAAAATGAGCACCACTTAGGAACAAATAGGAAAGGTTGTTCTGAAGGAATCTGAAGTAAGTGATAGAAGGTATCTATCAAAGTTAAGTCATCACAATACACAAAAATGGCTCAGAAGAAGGTTGAAGGGTCATTGACATAGGAATTATGAATGTGATTTAGAACATAAAAAAAGAATTGCATTTAGATGAAATTAAAATCCAAAAACAGTTTTTGTTTGGGTGAGCGGTAGGAAATCATTGAAGATTAAAGTATGTATTTTAAGAATAGTTAATGTCACTATTATTAAGAATGTTTTGGGTATTGTTAATCATTTGAATATATACTTTGGCAGTGTAAGACACTTCAGAGGTTCAGATTATTTTTTAAAAATGGTAAGAAAGTAAGCCATTAAGGAGCATAATAGAAGAAAGATTGAAAGTAGAAATATTGAACAACAGTAATCAACAGATCTAGATGATTAAACTGAAGGTTGATAGTAGAAGTGGAAGGAGAGATTGTTCCTAATTTGTGAAAAATTTACGATTCATCCATGGATGAAAGATGAGTAGTAGAGAACTGGATAGTGGAAAATATTGTAGTATAACTAAGAAGGGTTAAACTGATGAATGAATGAATTATAGGCCTCTGAGCCTGATTCTATATCATGGGAACATATTAGAATATGTTATTATAGAAAATATAGGAGGTATTGAGGATGAAATGATGTATGAGTAGATTGCCAGCAAAGAATTTGGAATTTTGGTGTTTTTGGTACTTGTAATAAAAGTAGCGCAAGAAGTAAACTGACTGTGTATTGTACTGTCATATGTATGATCGTACATGCATACAATGCCCTTCTTATTGACATGAATTAAAAGAAAATTTTGAAATAAAGTTACAGTGTGTAGTGTGCAGCCGTCATGTATGAATCAAGGAGGTCATTGTAGTGAAGGTAGCAGTTGTCAAAGTAATGAAACTGAGATTCGTAACGGATGTGTTGGCACCGGATGTATATGTTGTGCTCCTCGAAATGGTTAGTGACCAGATAAGTTTTGCATATAAAACCAATAGTCAATTTTCTCTATTTACAGTATTTTGCTGAAGGAAAGGGAAATGTGCAGTATACCATTTACGTTATGAAAAAATCAAATAGATTTTATGGTTTATGCAGTTTATTTTTATTAGTTAGACACTTTTAAATGTTTAAATGATCACACCGTGAACATATCTAAATTTTTTTTTAAGTCTTTTGGATATTTGTCTTTAATGATAATTCCAAATGCTCTTTGATGGTGAAAGCGCAAACTATAGATGCAAAAAATAAACTGAGCTATGCATTAGACTGTCCTATGTATTATGATCGTACATGCATAAATGCACTTTTTGTGGACGTGAATTAAAAGAATTTTTGAAATAAAGTTACAGTGTGCAGCCATCATGTATGAATCAAGGAGGTCATTGTAGTCAAGGTAGCAGTTGTCAAAGTAATGAAACTGAGATTCATAATGGATGTGTTGGCACCGGATGTATATGTTGTGCTCCACGAAATAGTTAGTGACTAGTTAAATTTTGCATATAAAGCCAATAGTCAGTTTTCTCTCTTTACAGTATTTTGCTGAAGGAAAGGGAAATGTTTTGCAGTATACCATTTACGTTATGAAAAAATCAAATAGATTTTATGGTTTATGCAGTTTATTTTTATTAGTTAGATTTTTTAAATGTTTAAATGATCACACCGTGAACATATCTAAATTTTTTTTAAATTTTGGATATTTGTCTTTATTGATAATTCCAAATGCTCTTTGATGATGAAAGCGAAAACTGTAGATGCAATAAATAAACTGAGCTATGCATTAGACTGTCCTATGTATTATGATCGTACATGCATAAATGCACTTTTTATGGACGTGAATTAAAAGAAATTTTGAAATAAAGTTACAGTGTGTAGTGTGCAGCCATCATGTATGAATCAAGGAGGTCATTGTAGTGAAGGTAGCAGTTGTCAAAGTAATGAAACTGAGATTCGTAACGGATGTGTTGGCACCGGATGTATATGTTGTGCTCCACGAAATGGTTAGTGACTAGTTAAGTTTTGCATATAAAGTCAATACGCTGTATTCTCTGTTTACAGTTTATTTGCTGAAGGAAAGGGAAATGTTTTGTAGTATAATATTTACGTTATGAAAAAATCCAAAAGATTTTATGGTTTATGCAGTTTATTTTTATTAGTTAGATTATTTTAAATGTTTAGATGATTACCCCATGAACATATATAAATTTATTTTTTAAATCTTTTAGAAATTTGTCTTTGATGGTGAAATAGCAAACTGTAGATGCTGGTATTTAATGTTAGATAGTTTTTCCGAATGATGAATTTAGAATATAATAGAGAGAAAAACGGTAAACGGTATACAGTCAAACCTCGAAATTATGCGAGGTTAGTTTCCGGAGCCACTCGTGCAAGGTGAATTTTGTTTGGCATGGTCTTTAAAAGTGCTAATAAATGTTCATTTCAAAGTGTACTAAATAAAATGTTTATTTCAATAACTTTTAAATGAACTAAGGTTATTGTAATACATTTAAAATTTAGGTTGACATATAAAAATTACAGTAAAGGTTGACAAAAATTGAGTATGCACAGTTTCATAATAGTGAATAAATTAGGTGCATGAATACTAATGTTACCCCTAATTCATGGGATGCCGTTTTTTTGTCACTTAGAGTAAAAGCCGTTTTCTTTGCGTCACTAGGCAAAACGTCACAGTCAACAAAAGTACAATTCCATAAAACATCGAAAACATGTACATAATGTCGCAAAGGTAACCAATGTGGAAGTAATGAAATGCAGATATCCAACGGATGTTACAGCGACACATGTATCTGTTGTGCTCCAAAAGATGGTTAGTAACTTCTTAGCTTTACATCTACAACTAATATTCATTTCTTCACTGTCCGTTTTATTTAATAAAAAGAAACGAAATCCTACTTTAGGATAAACATTGTACCTCATGAAACACATCAAATCAGCATACTTCTTATTCGGTTTGTTATTATAAGTTGAGCTGTATTGAGTATTTAATTTGAATAAACATTGAACAGATTAGGATAATACACAGACACTATTGATCTAAAAGTAGGGATGTAGAAGTAGGAAGTAAAAGTTAAATAGTCTGCCATCAATTAATGTCTCCCAGAACAGGTAGACATACTAATAAGAGGTTATCATACTTTTCATTTCATATTTTTCTCAAATGACACCTATGATATTCAGTCTATGTGTTGGCCACAAAACAGGAAAAAATAGACCATATACAGTGTAATTACACATAGAAACATTAATTTTAGGAAAAATGAATTTACAAAGATAAACATTCAATCTTTTTAGTAGGCAAACAGATACAGTGCAAATATGGCTGTCACTCAAAAACCACTTATGGCTATTTCGAACTGCTGTACCTAACAAAAACCAAAAATAAAATGATGAAATAGCCAAGATGACAACAAACGGGTACTGGAATAGGAGAGAGGTAAAAAGCACGTAACTGTCAAAGATCGCCATTACAAAAAAAAAAAAAAAAAAAAAAATTGAAGGGTTCACAAAGAGAGTAAAGAAGTATCAAGAAATTAAGCACTATTGTTAATTTATTTCATACTGTTACAATTGTATGTAGCTCAAATTAAATTTGAGCTCATGTGAGCAGTAGGAAACTATTGAAGGGTATTGTAGGGCTTTAGAAAGATTAAGATGACATTATTATTGGTAGTGATATAGGTAGGGTAGATCTTTTGAATTTATACATTGCCAGTGTGTCTAGTTTGGAAGACACCAGAGAAATTCATATATCCCCTAGATAACAGTTCCACCTGACATACTTGAGTCCATCTTGACCGGCAGTATAATGAGACATTGTGAAAGAAATGATGCTCAGTATTCCTAAATAGACATCATAGAATGTGTTATGGCTGATGACACTTAAGAAACCTTTTAGTCTTGTTCCATTTAGTGTTTGGTACTCAAGATACAAGTAGAGCAATAAATCTACTGTATTATATAGTCGATTTTAATGTGTGATCTTGTTGGCAATAACTGCTGTCCTTTTATTGGGATGAATAAATGGGAATTTTTAAATGGAATCTACAGAGTGTGACGAGTTGGTTGTATGCAGTAATGCCGGAGGTCAGTGTCGCATAAGGTAGCCATTGTGGCAGTAATGAAATAAAGATCTCCAACTTGGATGTTCTGGCTGATGTGTGTGCTGTGCTCCAGAGATGGTTAGTGAATTGTGCGCTTTGCATGTACAGCTAATGATCTCCTTTTATATTGTTCATTCATTTTCACAAAAAGTAAATGAAAATGTGCTTTCAAGTTACAACACTGACATGAAAACACATGAGAATAGCTCGTAAACCTTATTCAGTTTATTAATATGTCAGTTATATTCAACATTCAGTATTATTACATTTTGAGCAAGTCTGTACTTTAAATTATAACTTTTGAATTAATGCTGTTTTTGGGGGCTCCAACTGCTCAGTTATTTTAGCTTAGGAACTGTAGATACAAGCAATAAACGTTAAAAAGTCTGACACTGAAGACTGTCTAACGCATATTGTTAGCAATTTTGTAGAGGACAAAAATACCTTACATCTGATATTTTCCTCATACGAAAGTATGATAACTAATGTATGTGCTGGCCAAATTTATCAGAAAGAAACCATTCCTTACTTTTAGAATCACAAAGAGAGTGAAGGAGCATCAGCAAATTGAGTACTATTGTAAATTTATTTCATAATGTTAGAATTGCATGTAGATCAAATTAAATGTGACCTTGTGTGAACATCAGGAAACTATACAAGGGTATTGTAGGGCTTATAAAGATTAAGATGACATCATTATTGGTAGTGATATAGGGAGGGTAAATATTTTGAATTTATACATTGCCAGAGTGTTCAGTTTTGAAGACACCTAATAAGTTCATAGTGTCCCCTAGATTACAGTTCCATCTGACATACTAAATACTATCTTAGCAGGCAGTATAATGAGACATTTAGAATGAAATGATGTATTCCAAAACAAACATCATGGAATATGTAATTGATGATAATGCTTAAGAAACCTTTTTATCTTGTTCCATGAAGTGTTTGGTGCTTAAGTAAAAGTAGAACAATACATCTACTCTATGTAATGTACTTTAATGTGCTTGGTCTTGTTGTGAATAAATGCTTTCATTTTATTACAATGAGTAAATGTGATATTTTAATTGAATTTACAGTGTGTAGTGAGCTAGTCGTATGTAGTAACGCCGGAGGTCAATGTCACAAAGGTCGCCATTGTGGCAGTAATGAAATAAAGATCTCCAACGGATGTTCTGGTTACAGATGTGTGTGTTGTGCTCCAAGAGATGGTTAGTGAATTGTTACCTTTGTATATATACAACTAATAATCTGCTTTTATATTGTACATTTATTTTCATAAAGTAAATGAAAATGTGCTTTTAAGCTAAAATACTGACATGAAAACACATGAGAATTGCTTGTAAACCTTATTCAGTTTATTAATATGCCAGGTTATATTCAGTGTTCAGTATTATTACATTTTGAGCAAGTCTATACTTTTACATACAAACTACTGAATTAATGCTGTTACTGGGGACTCCAACTGCTCACTTATTTTGAAAGCAGGAACTATAGATACAAGTAGTAAAAGTTAAAAAGCCTGACACTAATGAATTTATAACATATTGTTGGGCAAATTTTCTAGAGGACAAAAATACCTTACATCTCATATTTTCCTCAGATAAAAGTATGATAACTAATCTGCGTCTGACAAAATTTATCAGAAAGAAATCATTCCTTACTTTTACAATCACAAAGAGAGTGAAGGAGCATCAACAAATTGAGTACTATTGTAAATTAATTTCACAATGCTAGATTTGCATGCAAATGAAATTAAATGTGACCTTGTGTTAACAACAGGAAACTATACAAGGGTATTGTCGGGCTTATAAAAATTAAGATGACACGATTGTTGTTAGTATATAGGTACGTTAGATATTTTGAATTTATACATTTCCTGTGTTGTTTTACTTTGAAAGACACGTGAGAAATTCATAATTGTCCTCTGGATTGCAGTTCTGTCTGATATACTAACATCTATCTTAGTAGGCAGTACAATGAGACACTGAGAATGAAGTGATGTATTCCAAAATAGACATCATGGAATGTGTAATGGATGATAATACTTAAGAAACCTTTTAGTCTTGTTTCACGAAGCGTTTGCAATACATCTACTCTATGTTATATATTTTAATGTGCTTGGTCTTGTTGGGAATAAGTGCTCTCATTTTATTAAAATGAATAAATTTGAACTTTATAATTGAATCTACAGAGTGTAGTGAGCTGGTCATATGTAGTAATGCCGGAGGTCAATGTCGCAAGGATAGCCAATGTGGTATTAATGAAACAGAGATATCCAACGGATGTTCTGGTTACAGATGTGTGTGCTGTGCTCCTAGGGATGGTTAGTGAATTGTTTCTATTATATGTATAATCTGTTTTTATAGTGTACATTCCTTTTCATAAAGGAAATGAAATCGTGTTTTTAAGCTAAAACATTTGCATGAAAACAAATTAGGAAAACTTATAAATCACATTAAGTTTATCAAGATGTCAGAACATATTCAATGTTCAATATTATTACATTTAGAACGTGTATAATTTTACATAACAACTACTGAAATAATACTTTGTTTTTTAGGACTCCAACTGCACAGTGATTTTGAAAGCATGAACTGTAGATACAGGTAGTAAATGTTAAAAAGTCTGACTCCGATGATTGTCTAACACATTGGTAGACAAATCTTCTGGGGGACACAATACCTTACATCTGATGTTTACCTTAGAGGACAGTATGACGTATAATCTAAGTGTTGCCCAAAATTTAGACGAAATACTCCATAGTCTAATATACATTTACATAGAGCATTCTTTTTTCAAAACAAAAATATTTACAGAAGTCACAGTCCAAAAGCAGTATTTTGAGAATGGCTTTCACTCAAAACCAGATTATTACACATTACAATTGCTGTACCTGACAAAGAAAATTAACATCAAATTGGATCAGAAATATCCTGATGTTTACAAAAAGTATTAGTCAGAGATGAGTAAGCATGTAAGATGTTGAGATTACTCATCTTAAAAAACAAAAATGATCAGAAAAAAGTGAAAGAATATGGACAAATTGATTATGATTGACAAGTGACAACATGATGCTAGATTTCAGCAGTTCAAATTAGAATTCAAAGCGGGTTTGCTCATGTGAAGAGAAGGAAACCAATCCAGATCATAGAACGGCTTTTAAAAGATAAAAATGACATCACTTTTGTGAGAGATGGACATATGATAAACCTTTCAACCAAATATATTGCTAGTGTGTGTGCAATAAGGAAGACACCTCAGAAATTCATTGATCTCTAAATATATATAAAAAACAGGCTCTTAAGGAAAATAATAGAAGAAAATAAATAGTGAGAATATTTATCCACAATAGTCATTAGATTTAGATGGATTCCACTCAAGGGCAATGAAAGAAGCAGTGAAAGAGATTGCTCATTATTTCTGTTACATTTATGAGACATCGTTTAGCCACAGAAAAACAGTTATAGAATTGCCAGAGCCAAATGTTGTCAATATCGAAGAAAGGTTCTAAGGATGAATCATTGAACTATAGGCATTTCACCTTGATTACCTTTCCATTGAACATACTACAGTTTATCATAGCAGATGCACAAATGCAGGAGGTCAGTGTCGCATGGGTAACCAATGTGAAAGTAATGAAACGCAGATATCCAACGGATGTAACAGCGACACATGTATTTGTTGCGCTCCAAAAGGTGGTTATTGACTTATTAGCTTTCCATCCACAACTAATTCTCTGTTTCTGCACTGTCTGTTTTATTTGATAAAAGGAAGGAAATTCTACTTTAGGATAAACATTTCACCTCATGCAACACATCGTAACAGCTTGTATGTCTTATTCAGTTTATTATTATAAGTTGTATTCAATATTTAATTTCATTAAATATTAAACAAGTTTAAATGTCAACAGACACTGGTTTAGTGTCTGTGTAGACATTATCTAAAAATTAGGGATGTAGAATTAGGAAGTAAAAAGTTAAATAGTCTGCCATCAGTTAATGTCTTCAGAGACGGGTAGATAAACTAATAAAGAGTTATCATACTTTTCATTTTCATATTTTTTCTCAAATTAAACCTAGGATATTCAGTCTATGTGTTTGGCCACAAAACAGGAAAAAATAGACCATATACAGTGTTGTTACACGTAGAAACATTAATTTTTAGGAAAAATGGTTACAAACTTAAACACTGAATCTTTTCAGTAGGCAAACAAATGCAGTGCAAATATGACTGTCACTCAAAAAACACTCATATTCTTTAGAACTGTATCTAGGAAAAACAACACTAAATGAAGTAGCTAAGATGACGACAAATGGGTATTGGAGTAGGGGACAGGTAGAAAGCACAAAACTGTCAAAGTTAGCCATTACAAAAAAAAAAAAAAAAAAAAAAAAAAACTTGAAGGGTTCACAAAGAGAGAGAAGACTACTATTGTAGATTTATTTCATAATGTTACAATTGTATGTAGATCAGATTAAATTTGAGCTTATGTGAGCAGTAGGAAATTATTCAAGGGTACTGTAGGGCTTTAAAGAGATTAAGATGACATTATTATTGGTAATGATATAGGTAGGGTAGGTCTTTTGAATTTATACATTGCCAGTGTGTCGGCAGAGCCTGAGAAATTCATATGTCCCCTAAATTACAGTTCCACCTGACATACTAATGAGGCATTGAAAATGAAATGGTGTATTCCAAAACAGACATCATGGAATGTGTAATTGATGATAATATTTCAGAAACATTTTTGTCTTGTTCCATGAAGTGTTTGGTGCTTAAGTAAAAGTAGACCAATGAATATACTCTAATGTATTTCAATGTGCTTGGTCTTGTTGGGAATAAATGCTCTCATTTTATTAGAATAAATAAATGTAATTTTTTAGTGAATCTGAGTGTAGTGGGGCTAGTCGTATGTAGTAATGCAGGAGGTCAATGTCACAAAGGTAACCAATGTGGAAGTAATGAAATGCAAATAACTTATGGTAATTCACAGCTGTTACAAAAGGGTATTGGAATCAGCAACAAATGAAAGCATTTACCTATCGAAGCTAGTTATAAAAAAAAGGCCTATAAGAAGATTGTATAAACATGGACAAATTAATTAGGAATGCAAAGTCAAAACATGAATAATGAATTGCATTTAGATGAAATGAGAAACAAAATTAGTTTATGCATATGTGAACGGCATGAAATCAGTGTAGATTACAATATTAGAAAGTTCAAAAAATGAAAATGACATAACTATTAGACACGATGTAGGAATGATAGCCAGAGGAAGGTACCATAGTTATTTACATTGTTTTCTGAGATTGTAAGAAAAACTTCTTTTTGAAGCAAAAGAAACATTGAGAGTGAAAATCTTAAATTAATACAGACTGTGGATACAGATGTAATTTCATCAAGGCTGGTTACAGTTGTACGCGAAGTTGCTTCCAATGTATGTGATATACTGTATATGATTTATCCGTGGATCAAAGAAAGTTCGAGAAGGTTTGGAAACTGAAAAATATTGCACCATACTTTAGAAGGGTTCTAAGGCTGAAACAGTGAAATATAGACCTTTAAGCCTGATTTCAGTTCTTATGAATATATCAGAATCGGTTTTCATAAAAAACATAAGAGATATTGGGAAATAAATGATGTACCTGTAGATAGATATCATAGATTTTGTAATTTTCATATTTAATGTACTGTCACGTGCTTGATCATATATGCCCAGAAGGTACTTTTTTATTGACATGAATCAATAGAAAATTTCAATTGAATTTGCAGTGTGTAGTGAGCTGCAGATGTGCACTGATAAAGGAGGTCATTGTAGGAAAGCTAACAAATGTAACCATCTTGAAATTGAGGATTACCAACGGATGTTTTAGTAGTGGATGTGTATGTTGTGCTCATAAGATGGTTAGTCACCTGTTAATTTTACATGTTTCTCACTGTACAAATTTATTTTGCTGGAAAAAGGGAAATTTTTAGGATAAACCTTTTACTGATAGAAAATATCAGAATAATGTTTATGCAGTGTTCTATTTTATTTTTAAGTCAAATTCCATTCAGTGTTTAATATGGTTATACTTAGATCCGTCTAAAGTTTTAATATATAAAAAAATTGGAAAATTACGTTTTTATTTGGGACTCCAATTAGGAACTATAGATGCAGGAGTTAAATAATTGGTGGTCTTTAACCATAATGATTGTTTAACATTATGGATGTACAATATAAAAGGGGATATAAGTAGGAACTGACACTGTCCTCAGAGGACAATGTAATATCCAATGTAATTGTTGGTAAAATCAGAGAAAAGAGATCACATCGTGATTTAATTTGACATAGAACGATTCTTAAAAAAAAAAAATCTCCATTTAAGGATGTAGCGTTGAGGAGCAGACTTTTGAGTAGGCAAAGAGTTGCAGAGTCAATATGACTTGCACTCCAAACAAATTTATGGAATTTTAAAGCTGTTATAAAATGGTACTGGAATTAGCAACATATAAAAGCCGGTAACTAGTAGCTATCAAACTTAGTGATGACAAGAAAAAAAATTCATAATAATATTGAAGAAACCAAAGTAAATTTTTATGAAGGGAAAGGTAGAACATGAAAAAAGAATTGCGACTAGATAAAATTAAAATCATAAGTAGTTTATGTATCTGTGAACAGTTTGAGATCAGTGTAGGGTAAAGTAATGAGTTTTAAAAATGAACAGGACAGAATCATTAGGATAACGTAGGTATGGTAGACTGTAGAAGGCACCATAAACATTTATGTTGTTCCTTCAGACGGTAAGAAAAGAGTCATTATGGTGCATTATGGAAAGTGAAAATGTTGAATTGAAATGGAGCGCAGATACAGATGGATTCCACACAAGGGTGATTTTATAAGTAGAAGGAGAAATTGTTCCTAATTTGCTTTGATATTTATGGTTTATCCGTATATCAAAGAAAAAAAGAGAAGGATTTAAAACTGGAAATTATTGCACCATAATGGACTATAAGCCTATCAGCCGGATTTCAGTTCATGTGAATATATTAGAATCTGGTATAGTACAAAACTTAAGAGATATTGAAAATGAAATGAAGTATCTGTAGATAAACAACATGGATATTATAATTATTATATGTTCATTATTATAATAATAAAAATAGAGCAGTCGATAAACTCACCTATGCAATGGACTGTAATATGTTTAATCATCTATGCAGACATTGCACTTTGTTATTGACATGAATAAATGGAAAATTTTTATTAAAATCTACAGTTTGTGGTGAGCTGAGATGTGCACTGATAAAGGAGGCCAGTGTATGAAAGCTAACAAATGTAACAATAATGAAACTGAAATTACCAGCGGATGCTCTGGCAGTGGATGTATATGTTGTGCTCCTCTTGAAGGTTTGTGACTTTTAATTTTACATATACAACCAAGTATATTTTCACTTCAGTTCATTTGTTGGAAGAAAGGAAAATTTTTTTGGATAAACCCTTTACCTGATGAAAAATATAAAAATATATGCAGTGTTCCATTTGTTTTTATAAATAAGATTACATTCAATGTTTGACGATATTACACTATGAATGTGTCTAATTTTCTATAGAAAGAGGCTTGCAATTTTTTGTTGTTGTTAGGGAATCGAACTGCTTTGTGATGTTGAAAGCAGGAATTTTATTTGCAGTTAAATATTTGAGGTTATTTGCCAATGATGAATGTTTAACATAATGAATATAAAAACTTTAAAGGGGATATAATAAATGATATTTGATACTTTACTCAGAAGGAGATTGTAATGATTCAATCTAATTGTTGGTAAAAATTACTTGAATGAATCCACAGTATGATTTCATTTGACACAGAAAAATCTTTGAAAAAAATCACCATGTATAGATGTAAACTTTTAAAAAGTAGACTTTTGAGTGCACGAAGAGTTGCAGAATCAATATGGCTGTTATTCCAAACTAAGATATAGTAGTTCACGGCAGTTATGAAGTGGTATTGGAATCACCAACACAAGAAAGCATGTAGCCGTAAAAATTACTCATGATACAAAATAATGGCTCACAAGAAGATTGAAGAAACATGGATAAATATAAATACAATGTTAGGACATGAAATAAGAATTGGATTCAAATGAAATTAAAATCGAAACCAGTTTTTCCATTTGAACAGTATGAAATCAGTGTAGATTAAAGTAGGGTATAAAAATAATAAAGATCACTGTTATGTTAAAGTGTGATGTGCAGACAGATTAAGCACCATAGATATTTAAACTGTTTGCTGTAGATGGTAAGAAAAAAATTTTTTATAGAAACATTGAAGTAGAATTGAAAGTGAAAATGTTAAATTAAAACAGGCTACAGATGCAGATGGATTTCCATGAAGGTTGATCATTTTAGTAGAATGAGAAGTTGTTCCTAATTTGTGTGACATTTATGATTTATCCCTGGATCAAAGAAAATTAGAGATGTATTGGATGCTGGAAAATATGGTACTATAACTAAGATAGGTTCTTTGGCTTAATCAGTGAAATATAGACCTCTCATCTTGATTTCATTTCTTATAAACTTTTTAGAATTGGTTATAATAGAAAACATAAGATATTGAGAATGAAATGATGTATCTGTAGACAGACGTCATGGATTTTGGAATTTTGATATGATTGGTACTTTTAATAAAAATAGCAATCGATAAACTGAACCATGTGATGGACTGTAATGTGTTCAGTCATGCATTCCCACAAGGCCTCTTTTTATTGACAGAAATTAATGGAAATTTTTGAACTGAATTTACAGTGTGTAGTCAGCTGCAGATGTGCACTGATAAAGGAGGCCAGTGTATGAAAGCTAACAAATGTAACAATAATGAAACTGAAATTACCAGGGATGCTCTGGCAGTGGATGTATATGTTGTGCTCCTCTTGAAGGTTTGTGACTTTTAATTTTACATATACAACCAAGTATATTTTCACTTCAGTTCATTTGTTGGAAGAAAGGAAAATTTTTTTGATAAACCCTTTACCTGATGAAAAATATAAAAATATATGCAGTGTTCCATTTTTTTATAAATAAGATTACATTCAATGTTTGACGATATTACACTATGAATGTGTCTAATTTTCTATAGAAAGAGGCTTGCAATTTTTTGTTGTTGCTAGAGAATCGAACTGCTTTGTGATGTTGAAAGCAGGAATTATTTTTACAGTTAAATATTTGAGAGAATTTGCCAATGATGAATGTTTAATATAATGAATATAAAAACTTTAAAGGGGATATAATAAATGATATTTGATACTTTACTCAGAAGGAGATTGTAATGATTCAATCTAATTGTTGGTAAAAATTACTTGAATGAGTCCACAGTATGATTTCATTTGACACAGAAAAATCTTTGAAAAAAAATCACCATGTATACATGTAAACTTTTAAAAAGTAGACTTTTGAGTGCACGAAGAGTTGCAGAGTCAATATGGCTGTTAGTCCAAACTAAGTTATAGTAGTTCACGGCAGTTATGAAGTGGTATTGGAATCACCAACACAAGAAAGCATGTAGCCGTAAAAATTACTCATCATACAAAATAATGGCTCACAAGAAGATTGAAGAAACATGGATAAATATAAATACAATGTTAGGACATGAAATAAGAATTGATTCAAATGAAATTAAAATCGAAACCAGTTTTTCCATTTGAACAGTATGAAATCAGTGTAGATTAAAGTAGGGTATAAAAATAATAAAGATCACTGTTATGTTAAAGTGTGATGTGCAGACAGATTAAGCACCATAGATATTTAAACTGTTTGCTGTAGATGGTAAGAAAAAATTTTTTTATAGAAACATTGAAGTAGAATTGAAAGTGAAAATGTTAAATTAAAACAGGCTACAGATGCAGATGGATTTCCATGAAGGTTGATCATTTTAGTAGAATGAGAAGTTGTTCCTAATTTGTGTGACATTTATGATTTATCCCTGGATCAAAGAAAATTAGAGATGTATTGGATGCTGGAAAATATGGTACTATAACTAAGATAGGATCTTTGGCTTAATCAGTGAAATATAGACCTCTCATCTTGATTTCATTTCTTATAAACTTTTTAGAATTGGTTATAATAGAAAACATAAGATATTGAGAATGAAATGATGTATCTGTAGACAGACGTTATGGATTTTGGAATTTTGATATGATTGGTACTTTTAATAAAAACAGCACAATCGATAAACTCAACCATGTGATGGACTGTAATGTGTTCAGTCATGCATTCCCACAAGGCCGCTTTTTATTGACAGAAATTAATGGAAATTTTTGAACTGAATTTACAGTGTGTAGTCAGCTGCAGATGTGCACTGATAAAGGAGGCCAGTGTATGAAAGCTAACAAATGTAACAATAATGAAACTGAAATTACCAGCGGATGCTCTGGCAGTGGATGTATATGTTGTGCTCCTCTTGAAGGTTTGTGACTTTTAATTTTACATATACAACCAAGTATATTTTCACTTCAGTTCATTTGTTGGAAGAAAGGAAAATTTTTTGGATAAACCCTTTACCTGATGAAAAATATAAAAATATCTGCTGTGTTCCATTTTTTTTATAAATAAGATTACATTCAATGTTTGACGATATTACACTATGAATGTGTCTAATTTTCCATAGAAAGAGGCTTGCAATTTTTTGTTATTGTTAGGGAATCGAACTGCTTTTTGATGTTGAAAGCAGGAATTTTATTTGCAGTTAAATATTTGAGGTTATTTGCCAATGATGAATGTTTAACATAATGAATATAAAAACTTTAAAGGGGATATAATAAATGATATTTGATACTTTACTCAGAAGGAGATTGTAATGATTCAATCTAATTGTTGGTAAAAATTACTTGAATGAATCCACAGTATGATTTCATTTGACACAGAAAAATCTTTGAAAAAAATCACCATGTATAGATGTAAACTTTTAAAAAGTAGACTTTTGAGTGCACGAAGAGTTGCAGAGTCAATATGGCTGTTAGTCCAAACTAAGTTATAGTAGTTCACGGCAGTTATGAAGTGGTATTGGAATCACCAACACAAGAAAGCATGTAGCCGTAAAAATTACTCATCATACAAAATAATGGCTCACAAGAAGATTGAAGAAACATGGATAAATATAAATACAATGTTAGGACATGAAATAAGAATTGGATTCAAATGAAATTAAAATCGAAACCAGTTTTTCCATTTGAACAGTATGAAATCAGTGTAGATTAAAGTAGGGTATAAAAATAATAAAGATCACTGTTATGTTAAAGTGTGATGTGCAGACAGATTAAGCACCATAGATATTTAAACTGTTTGCTGTAGATGGTAAGAAAATAATTTTTTATAGAAACATTGAAGTAGAATTGAAAGTGAAAATGTTAAATTAAAACAGGCTACAGATGCAGATGGATTTCCATGAAGGTTGATCATTTTAGTAGAATGAGAAGTTGTTCCTAATTTGTGTGACATTTATGATTTATCCCTGGATCAAAGAAAATTAGAGATGTATTGGATGCTGGAAAATATGGTACTATAACTAAGATAGGATCTTTGGCTTAATCAGTGAAATATAGACCTCTCATCTTGATTTCATTTCTTATAAACTTTTTAGAATTGGTTATAATAGAAAACATAAGATATTGAGAATGAAATGATGTATCTGTAGACAGACGTCATGGATTTTGGAATTTTGATATGATTGGTACTTTTAATAAAAATAGCACAATCGATAAACTCAACCATGTGATGGACTGTAATGTGTTCAATCATGCATTCCCACAAGGCCTCTTTTTTTATTGACAGAAATTAATGGAAATTTTTGAACTGAATTTACAGTGTGTAGTCAGCTGCAGATGTGCACTGATAAAGGAGGCCAGTGTATGAAAGCTAACAAATGTAACAATAATGAAACTGAAATTACCAGCGGATGCTCTGGCAGTGGATGTATATGTTGTGCTCCTCTTGAAGGTTTGTGACTTTTAATTTTACATATACAACCAAGTATATTTTCACTTCAGTTCATTTGTTGGAAGAAAGGAAAATTTTTTTGGATAAACCCTTTACCTGATGAAAAATATAAAAATATATGCAGTGTTCCATTTTTTTTATAAATAAGATTACATTCAATGTTTGACGATATTACACTATGAATGTGTCTAATTTTCTATAGAAAGAGGCTTGCAATTTTTTGTTGTTGTTAGGGAATCGAACTGCTTTGTGATGTTGAAAGCAGGAATTTTATTTGCAGTTAAATATTTGAGAGTATTTGCCAATGATGAATGTTTAATATAATGAATATAAAAACTTTAAAGGGGATATAATAAGTGATATTTGATACTTTACTCAGAAGGAGATTGTAATGATTCAATCTAATTGTTGGTAAAAATTACTTGAATGAGTCCACAGTATGATTTCATTTGACACAGAAAAATCTTTGAAAAAAATCACCATGTATACATGTAAACTTTTAAAAAGTAGACTTTTGAGTGCACGAAGAGTTGCAGAGTCAATATGGCTGTTAGTCCAAACTAAGTTATAGTAGTTCACGGCAGTTATGAAGTGGTATTGGAATCACCAACACAAGAAAGCATGTAGCCGTAAAAATTACTCATCATACAAAATAATGGCTCACAAGAAGATTGAAGAAACATGGATAAATATAAATACAATGTTAGGACATGAAATAAGAATTGGATTCAAATGAAATTAAAATCGAAACCAGTTTTTCCATTTGAACAGTATGAAATCAGTGTAGATTAAAGTAGGGTATAAAAATAATAAAGATCACTGTTATGTTAAAGTGTGATGTGCAGACAGATTAAGCACCATAGATATTTAAACTGTTTGCTGTAGATGGTAAGAAAAAATTTTTTATAGAAACATTGAAGTAGAATTGAAAGTGAAAATGTTAAATTAAAACAGGCTACAGATGCAGATGGATTTCCATGAAGGTTGATCATTTTAGTAGAATGAGAAGTTGTTCCTAATTTGTGTGACATTTATGATTTATCCCTGGATCAAAGAAAATTAGAGATGTATTGGATGCTGGAAAATATGGTACTATAACTAAGATAGGTTCTTTGGCTTAATCAGTGAAATATAGACCTCTCATCTTGATTTCATTTCTTATAAACTTTTTAGAATTGGTTATAATAGAAAACATAAGATATTGAGAATGAAATGATGTATCTGTAGACAGACGTCATGGATTTTGGAATTTTGATATGATTGGTACTTTTAATAAAAATAGCACAATCGATAAACTCAACCATGTGATGGACTGTAATGTGTTCAATCATGCATTCCCACAAGGCCTCTTTTTATTGACAGAAATTAATGGAAATTTTTGAACTGAATTTACAGTGTGTAGTCAGCTGCAGATGTGCACTGATAAAGGAGGCCAGTGTATGAAAGCTAACAAATGTAACAATAATGAAACTGAAATTACCGGCGGATGCTCTGGCAGTGGATGTATATGTTGTGCTCCTCTTGAAGGTTTGTGACTTTTAATTTTACATATACAACCAAGTATATTTTCACTTCAGTTCATTTGTTGGAAGAAAGGAAAATTTTTTTTGAAAAACCCTTTACCTGATGAAAAATATAAAAATATATGCAGTGTTCCATTTGTTTTTATAAATAAGATTACATTCAATGTTTGACGATATTACACTATGAATGTGTCTAATTTTCTATAGAAAGAGGCTTGCAATTTTTTGTTGTTGTTAGGGAATCGAACTGCTTTGTGATGTTGAAAGCAGGAATTTTATTTGCAGTTAAATATTTGAGAGTATTTGCCAATGATGAATGTTTAATATAATGAATATAAAAACTTTAAAGGGGATATAATAAGTGATATTTGATACTTTACTCAGAAGGAGATTGTAATGATTCAATCTAATTGTTGGTAAAAATTACTTGAATGAGTCCACAGTATGATTTCATTTGACACAGAAAAATCTTTGAAAAAAAATCACCATGTATACATGTAAACTTTTAAAAAGTAGACTTTTGAGTGCACGAAGAGTTGCAGAGTCAATATGGCTGTTAGTCCAAACTAAGTTATAGTAGTTCACGGCAGTTATGAAGTGGTATTGGAATCACCAACACAAGAAAGCATGTAGCCGTAAAAATTACTCATCATACAAAATAATGGCTCACAAGAAGATTGAAGAAACATGGATAAATATAAATACAATGTTAGGACATGAAATAAGAATTGGATTCAAATGAAATTAAAATCGAAACCAGTTTTTCCATTTGAACAGTATGAAATCAGTGTAGATTAAAGTAGGGTATAAAAATAATAAAGATCACTGTTATGTTAAAGTGTGATGTGCAGACAGATTATGATTTATCCGATCTTCCAAAATATATGAAACAAAATATGGACAAATTTTTGTTTTTATGTAATGGGACTCCAAGTTTTCATAAAAACTATATGTGCACCATAGATATTTAAACTGTTTGCTGTAGATGGTAAGAAAAAATTTTTTTATAGAAACATTGAAGTAGAATTGAAAGTGAAAATGTTAAATTAAAACAGGCTACAGATGCAGATGGATTTCCATGAAGGTTGATCATTTTAGTAGAATGAGAAGTTGTTCCTAATTTGTGTGACATTTATGATTTATCCCTGGATCAAAGAAAATTAGAGATGTATTGGATGCTGGAAAATATGGTACTATAACTAAGATAGGTTCTTTGGCTTAATCAGTGAAATATAGACCTCTCATCTTGATTTCATTTCTTATAAACTTTTAGAATTGGTTATAATAGAAAACATAAGATATTGAGAATGAAATGATGTATCTGTAGACAGACGTCATGGATTTTGGAATTTTGATATGATTGGTACTTTTAATAAAAATAGCACAATCGATAAACTCAACCATGTGATGGACTGTAATGTGTTCAATCATGCATTCCCACAAGGCCTCTTTTATTGACAGAAATTAATGGAAATTTTTGAACTGAATTTACAGTGTGTAGTCAGCTGCAGATGTGCACTGATAAAGGAGGCCAGTGTATGAAAGCTAACAAATGTAACAATAATGAAACTGAAATTACCAGCGGATGCTCTGGCAGTGGATGTATATGTTGTGCTCCTCTTGAAGGTTTGTGACTTTTAATTTTACATATACAACCAAGTATATTTTCACTTCAGTTCATTTGTTGGAAGAAAGGAAAATTTTTTTGAAAACCCTTTACCTGATGAAAAATATAAAAATATATGCAGTGTTCCATTTTTTTATAAATAAGATTACATTCAATGTTTGACGATATTACACTATGAATGTGTCTAATTTTCTATAGAAAGAGGCTTGCAATTTTTTGTTGTTGTTAGGGAATCGAACTGCTTTGTGATGTTGAAAGCAGGAATTTTATTTGCAGTTAAATATTTGAGAGTATTTGCCAATGATGAATGTTTAATATAATGAATATAAAAACTTTAAAGGGGATATAATAAGTGATATTTGATACTTTACTCAGAAGGAGATTGTAATGATTCAATCTAATTGTTGGTAAAAATTACTTGAATGAGTCCACAGTATGATTTCATTTGACACAGAAAAATCTTTGAAAAAAATCACCATGTATACATGTAAACTTTTAAAAAGTAGACTTTTGAGTGCACGAAGAGTTGCAGAGTCAATATGGCTGTTAGTCCAAACTAAGTTATAGTAGTTCACGGCAGTTATGAAGTGGTATTGGAATCACCAACACAAGAAAGCATGTAGCCGTAAAAATTACTCATCATACAAAATAATGGCTCACAAGAAGATTGAAGAAACATGGATAAATATAAATACAATGTTAGGACATGAAATAAGAATTGGATTCAAATGAAATTAAAATCGAAACCAGTTTTTCCATTTGAACAGTATGAAATCAGTGTAGATTAAAGTAGGGTATAAAAATAATAAAGATCACTGTTATGTTTAAAGTGTGATGTGCAGACAGATTAAGCACCATAGATATTTAAACTGTTTGCTGTAGATGGTAAGAAAAAAATTTTTTATAGAAACATTGAAGTAGAATTGAAAGTGAAAATGTTAAATTAAAACAGGCTACAGATGCAGATGGATTTCCATGAAGGTTGATCATTTTAGTAGAATGAGAAGTTGTTCCTAATTTGTGTGACATTTATGATTTATCCCTGGATCAAAGAAAATTAGAGATGTATTGGATGCTGGAAAATATGGTACTATAACTAAGATAGGTTCTTTGGCTTAATCAGTGAAATATAGACCTCTCATCTTGATTTCATTTCTTATAAACTTTTTAGAATTGGTTATAATAGAAAACATAAGATATTGAGAATGAAATGATGTATCTGTAGACAGACGTCATGGATTTTGGAATTTTGATATGATTGGTACTTTTAATAAAAATAGCACAATCGATAAACTCAACCATGTGATGGACTGTAATGTGTTCAGTCATGCATTCCCACAAGGCCGCTTTTTATTGACAGAAATTAATGGAAATTTTTGAACTGAATTTACAGTGTGTAGTCAGCTGCAGATGTGCACTGATAAAGGAGGCCAGTGTATGAAAGCTAACAAATGTAACAATAATGAAACTGAAATTACCAGCGGATGCTCTGGCAGTGGATGTATATGTTGTGCTCCTCTTGAAGGTTTGTGACTTTTAATTTTACATATACAACCAAGTATATTTTCACTTCAGTTCATTTGTTGGAAGAAAGGAAAATTTTTTTGGATAAACCCTTTACCTGATGAAAAATATAAAAATATATGCAGTGTTCCATTTTTTTTATAAATAAGATTACATTCAATGTTTGACGATATTACACTATGAATGTGTCTAATTTTCTATAGAAAGAGGCTTGCAATTTTTTGTTGTTGTTAGGGAATCGAACTGCTTTGTGATGTTGAAAGCAGGAATTTTATTTGCAGTTAAATATTTGAGAGTATTTGCCAATGATGAATGTTTAATATAATGAATATAAAAACTTTAAAGGGGATATAATAAGTGATATTTGATACTTTACTCAGAAGGAGATTGTAATGATTCAATCTAATTGTTGGTAAAAATTACTTGAATGAGTCCACAGTATGATTTCATTTGACACAGAAAAATCTTTGAAAAAAATCACCATGTATACATGTAAACTTTTAAAAAGTAGACTTTTGAGTGCACGAAGAGTTGCAGAGTCAATATGGCTGTTAGTCCAAACTAAGTTATAGTAGTTCACGGCAGTTATGAAGTGGTATTGGAATCACCAACACAAGAAAGCATGTAGCCGTAAAAATTACTCATCATACAAAATAATGGCTCACAAGAAGATTGAAGAAACATGGATAAATATAAATACAATGTTAGGACATGAAATAAGAATTGGATTCAAATGAAATTAAAATCGAAACCAGTTTTTCCATTTGAACAGTATGAAATCAGTGTAGATTAAAGTAGGGTATAAAAATAATAAAGATCACTGTTATGTTAAAGTGTGATGTGCAGACAGATTAAGCACCATAGATATTTAAACTGTTTGCTGTAGATGGTAAGAAAAAATTTTTTATAGAAACATTGAAGTAGAATTGAAAGTGAAAATGTTAAATTAAAACAGGCTACAGATGCAGATGGATTTCCATGAAGGTTGATCATTTTAGTAGAATGAGAAGTTGTTCCTAATTTGTGTGACATTTATGATTTATCCCTGGATCAAAGAAAATTAGAGATGTATTGGATGCTGGAAAATATGGTACTATAACTAAGATAGGTTCTTTGGCTTAATCAGTGAAATATAGACCTCTCATCTTGATTTCATTTCTTATAAACTTTTTAGAATTGGTTATAATAGAAAACATAAGATATTGAGAATGAAATGATGTATCTGTAGACAGACGTCATGGATTTTGGAATTTTGATATGATTGGTACTTTTAATAAAAATAGCACAATCGATAAACTGAACCATGTGATGGACTGTAATGTGTTCAGTCATGCATTCCCACAAGGCCTCTTTTTATTGACAGAAATTAATGGAAATTTTTGAACTGAATTTACAGTGTGTAGTCAGCTGCAGATGTGCACTGATAAAGGAGGCCAGTGTATGAAAGCTAACAAATGTAACAATAATGAAACTGAAATTACCGGCGGATGCTCTGGCAGTGGATGTATATGTTGTGCTCCTCTTGAAGGTTTGTGACTTTTAATTTTACATATACAACCAAGTATATTTTCACTTCAGTTCATTTGTTGGAAGAAAGGAAAATTTTTTTTGAAAAACCCTTTACCTGATGAAAAATATAAAAATATATGCAGTGTTCCATTTTTTTTATAAATAAGATTACATTCAATGTTTGACGATATTACACTATGAATGTGTCTAATTTTCTATAGAAAGAGGCTTGCAATTTTTTGTTGTTGCTAGGGAATCGAACTGCTTTGTGATGTTGAAAGCAGGAATTTTATTTGCAGTTAAATATTTGAGAGTATTTGCCAATGATGAATGTTTAATATAATGAATATAAAAACTTTAAAGGGGATATAATAAGTGATATTTGATACTTTACTCAGAAGGAGATTGTAATGATTCAATCTAATTGTTGGTAAAAATTACTTGAATGAGTCCACAGTATGATTTCATTTGACACAGAAAAATCTTTGAAAAAAATCACCATGTATACATGTAAAGTTTTAAAAAGTAGACTTTTGAGTGCACGAAGAGTTGCAGAGTCAATATGGCTGTTAGTCCAAACTAAGTTATAGTAGTTCACGGCAGTTATGAAGTGGTATTGGAATCACCAACACAAGAAAGCATGTAGCCGTAAAAATTACTCATCATACAAAATAATGGCTCACAAGAAGATTGAAGAAACATGGATAAATATAAATACAATGTTAGGACATGAAATAAGAATTGGATTCAAATGAAATTAAAATCGAAACCAGTTTTTCATTTGAACAGTAGAAATCAGTGTAGATTAAAGTAGGGTATAAAAATAATAAAGATCACTGTTATGTTAAAGTGTGATGTGCAGACAGATTAAGCACCATAGATATTTAAACTGTTTGCTGTAGATGGTAAGAAAAATTTTTTTTATAGAAACATTGAAGTAGAATTGAAAGTGAAAATGTTAAATTAAAACAGGCTACAGATGCAGATGGATTTCCATGAAGGTTGATCATTTTAGTAGAATGAGAAGTTGTTCCTAATTTGTGTGACATTTATGATTTATCCCTGGATCAAAGAAAATTAGAGATGTATTGGATGCTGGAAAATATGGTACTATAACTAAGATAGGATCTTTGGCTTAATCAGTGAAATATAGACCTCTCATCTTGATTTCATTTCTTATAAACTTTTTTAGAATTGGTTATAATAGAAAACATAAGATATTGAGAATGAAATGATGTATCTGTAGACAGACGTCATGGATTTTGGAATTTTGATATGATTGGTACTTTTAATAATAAAAATAGCACAATCGATAAACTCAACCATGTGATGGACTGTAATGTGTTCAATCATGCATTCCCACAAGGCCTCTTTTTTATTGACAGAAATTAATGGAAATTTTTGAACTGAATTTACAGTGTGTAGTCAGCTGCAGATGTGCACTGATAAAGGAGGCCAGTGTATGAAAGCTAACAAATGTAACAATAATGAAACTGAAATTACCAGCGGATGCTCTGGCAGTGGATGTATATGTTGTGCTCCTCTTGAAGGTTTGTGACTTTTAATTTTACATATACAACCAAGTATATTTTCACTTCAGTTCATTTGTTGGAAGAAAGGAAATTTTTTTGGATAAACCCTTTACCTGATGAAAAATATAAAAATATATGCAGTGTTCCATTTGTTTTTATAAATAAGATTACATTCAATGTTTGACGATATTACACTATGAATGTGTCTAATTTTCTATAGAAAGAGGCTTGCAATTTTTTGTTGTTGTTAGGGAATCGAACTGCTGCTTGTGATGTTGAAAGCAGGAATTTTATTTGCAGTTAAATATTTGAGAGTATTTGCCAATGATGAATGTTTAATATAATGAATATAAAAACTTTAAAGGGGATATAATAAGTGATATTTGATACTTTACTCAGAAGGAGATTGTAATGATTCAATCTAATTGTTGGTAAAAATTACTTGAATGAGTCCACAGTATGATTTCATTTGACACAGAAAAATCTTTGAAAAAATCACCATGTATTGATGTAAACTTTTAAAAAGTAGACTTTTGAGTGCACGAAGAGTTGCAGAGTCAATATGGCTGTTAGTCCAAACTAAGTTATAGTAGTTCACGGCAGTTATGAAGTGGTATTGGAATCACCAACACAAGAAAGCATGTAGCCGTAAAAATTACTCATCATACAAAATAATGGCTCACAAGAAGATTGAAGAAACATGGATAAATATAAATACAATGTTAGGACATGAAATAAGAATTGGATTCAAATGAAATTAAAATCGAAACCAGTTTTTCCATTTGAACAGTATGAAATCAGTGTAGATTAAAGTAGGGTATAAAAATAATAAAGATCACTGTTATGTTAAAGTGTGATGTGCAGACAGATTAAGCACCATAGATATTTAAACTGCTGTAGATGGTAAGAAAAATTTTTTTTTATAGAAACATTGAAGTAGAATTGAAAGTGAAAATGTTAAATTAAAACAGGCTACAGATGCAGATGGATTTCCATGAAGGTTGATCATTTTAGTAGAATGAGAAGTTGTTCCTAATTTGTGTGACATTTATGATTTATCCCTGGATCAAAGAAAATTAGAGATGTATTGGATGCTGGAAAATATGGTACTATAACTAAGATAGGTTCTTTGGCTTAATCAGTGAAATATAGACCTCTCATCTTGATTTCATTTCTTATAAACTTTTTAGAATTGGTTATAATAGAAAACATAAGATATTGAGAATGAAATGATGTATCTGTAGACAGACGTCATGGATTTTGGAATTTTGATATGATTGGTACTTTTAATAAAAATAGCACAATCGATAAACTGAACCATGTGATGGACTGTAATGTGTTCAATCATGCATTCCCACAAGGCCTCTTTTTATTGACAGAAATTAATGGAAATTTTTGAACTGAATTTACAGTGTGTAGTCAGCTGCAGATGTGCACTGATAAAGGAGGCCAGTGTATGAAAGCTAACAAATGTAACAATAATGAAACTGAAATTACCGGCGGATGCTCTGGCAGTGGATGTATATGTTGTGCTCCTCTTGAAGGTTTGTGACTGTTAATTTTACATATACAACCAAGTATATTTTCACTTCAGTTCATTTGTTGGAAGAAAGGAAAATTTTTTTTGGAAAACCCTTTACCTGATGAAAAATATAAAAATATATGCAGTATTCCATTTTTTTTATAAATAAGATTACATTCAATGTTTGACGATATTACACTATGAATGTGTCTAATTTTCTATAGAAAGAGGCTTGCAATTTTTTGTTGTTGCTAGGGAATCGAACTGCTTTGTGATGTTGAAAGCAGGAATTTTATTTGCAGTTAAATATTTGAGAGTATTTGCCAATGATGAATGTTTAATATAATGAATATAAAAACTTTAAAGGGGATATAATAAGTGATATTTGATACTTTACTCAGAAGGAGATTGTAATGATTCAATCTAATTGTTGGTAAAAATTACTTGAATGAGTCCACAGTATGATTTCATTTGACACAGAAAAATCTTTGAAAAAAAAAAATCACCATGTATACATGTAAACTTTTAAAAAGTAGACTTTTGAGTGCACGAAGAGTTGCAGAGTCAATATGGCTGTTAGTCCAAACTAAGTTATAGTAGTTCACGGCAGTTATGAAGTGGTATTGGAATCACCAACACAAGAAAGCATGTAGCCGTAAAAATTACTCATGATACAAAATAATGGCTCACAAGAAGATTGAAGAAACATGGATAAATATAAATACAATGTTAGGACATGAAATAAGAATTGGATTCAAATGAAATTAAAATCGAAACCAGTTTTTCCATTTGAACAGTATGAAATCAGTGTAGATTAAAGTAGGGTATAAAAATAATAAAGATCACTGTTATGTTAAAGTGTGATGTGCAGACAGATTAAGCACCATAGATATTTAAACTGTTTGCTGTAGATGGTAAGAAAATAATTTTTATAGAAACATTGAAGTAGAATTGAAAGTGAAAATGTTAAATTAAAACAGGCTACAGATGCAGATGGATTTCCATGAAGGTTGATCATTTTAGTAGAATGAGAAGTTGTTCCTAATTTGTGTGACATTTATGATTTATCCCTGGATCAAAGAAAATTAGAGATGTATTGGATGCTGGAAAATATGGTACTATAACTAAGATAGGTTCTTTGGCTTAATCAGTGAAATATAGACCTCTCATCTTGATTTCATTTCTTATAAACTTTTTAGAATTGGTTATAATAGAAAACATAAGATATTGAGAATGAAATGATGTATCTGTAGACAGACGTCATGGATTTTGGAATTTTGATATGATTGGTACTTTTAATAAAAATAGCACAATCGATAAACTGAACCATGTGATGGACTGTAATGTGTTTAATCATGCATTCCCACAAGGCCTCTTTTTATTGACAGAAATTAATGGAAATTTTTGAACTGAATTTACAGTGTGTAGTCAGCTGCAGATGTGCACTGATAAAGGAGGCCAGTGTATGAAAGCTAACAAATGTAACAATAATGAAACTGAAATTACCAGCGGATGCTCTGGCAGTGGATGTATATGTTGTGCTCCTCTTGAAGGTTTGTGACTTTTAATTTTACATATACAACCAAGTATATTTTCACTTCAGTTCATTTGTTGGAAGAAAGGAAAATTTTTTTGGATAAACCCTTTACCTGATGAAAAATATAAAAATATATGCAGTGTTCCATTTTTTTTATAAATAAGATTACATTCAATGTTTGACGATATTACACTATGAATGTGTCTAATTTTCTATAGAAAGAGGCTTGCAATTTTTTGTTGTTGTTAGGGAATCGAACTGCTTTGTGATGTTGAAAGCAGGAATTTTATTTGCAGTTAAATATTTGAGAGTATTTGCCAATGATGAATGTTTAATATAATGAATATAAAAACTTTAAAGGGGATATAATAAGTGATATTTGATACTTTACTCAGAAGGAGATTGTAATGATTCAATCTAATTGTTGGTAAAAATTACTTGAATGAGTCCACAGTATGATTTCATTTGACACAGAAAAATCTTTGAAAAAAAATCACCATGTATACATGTAAACTTTTAAAAAGTAGACTTTTGAGTGCACGAAGAGTTGCAGAGTCAATATGGCTGTTAGTCCAACTAAGTTATAGTAGAATCACGGCAGTTATGAAGTGGTATTGGAATCACCAACACAAGAAAGCATGTAGCCGTAAAAATTACTCATCATACAAAATAATGGCTCACAAGAAGATTGAAGAAACATGGATAAATATAAATACAATGTTAGGACATGAAATAAGAATTGGATTCAAATGAAATTAAAATCGAAACCAGTTTTTCCATTTGAACAGTATGAAATCAGTGTAGATTAAAGTAGGGTATAAAAATAATAAAGATCACTGTTATGTTAAAGTGTGATGTGCAGACAGATTAAGCACCATAGACATTTAAACTGTTTGCTGTAGATGGTAAGAAAAATTTTTTTTATAGAAATGTTGAAGTAGAATTGAAAGTGAAAATGTTGAATTAAAACAGGCTACAGATGCAGATGGATTTCCATGAAGGTTGATCATTTTAGTAGAATGAGAAGTTGTTCCTAATTTGTGTGACATTTATGATTTATCCCTGGATCAAAGAAAATTAGAGATGTATTGGATGCTGGAAAATATGGTACTATAACTAAGATAGGATCTTTGGCTTAATCAGTGAAATATAGACCTCTCATCTTGATTTCATTTCTTATAAACTTTTTAGAATTGGTTATAATAGAAAACATAAGATATTGAGAATGAAATGATGTATCTGTAGACAGACGTCATGGATTTTGGAATTTTGATATGATTGGTACTTTTAATAAAAATAGCACAATCGATAAACTGAACCATGTGATGGACTGTAATGTGTTCAGTCATGCATTCCCACAAGGCCTCTTTTTATTGACAGAAATTAATGGAAATTTTTGAACTGAATTTACAGTGTGTAGTCAGCTGCAGATGTGCACTGATAAAGGAGGCCAGTGTATGAAAGCTAACAAATGTAACAATAATGAAACTGAAATTACCAGCGGATGCTCTGGCAGTGGATGTATATGTTGTGCTCCTCTTGAAGGTTTGTGACTTTTAATTTTACATATACAACCAAGTATATTTTCACTTCAGTTCATTTGTTGGAAGAAAGGAAAATTTTTTTGGATAAACCCTTTACCTGATGAAAAATATAAAAATATATGCAGTGTTCCATTTTTTTATAAATAAGATTACATTCAATGTTTGACGATATTACACTATGAATGTGTCTAATTTTCTATAGAAAGAGGCTTGCAATTTTTTGTTGTTGCTTAGGGAATCGAACTGCTTTGTGATGTTGAAAGCAGGAATTTTATTTGCAGTTAAATATTTGAGAGTATTTGCCAATGATGAATGTTTAATATAATGAATATAAAAACTTTAAAGGGGATATAATAAGTGATATTTGATACTTTACTCAGAAGGAGATTGTAATGATTCAATCTAATTGTTGGTAAAAATTACTTGAATGAGTCCACAGTATGATTTCATTTGACACAGAAAAATCTTTGAAAAAAATCACCATGTATACATGTAAACTTTTAAAAAGTAGACTTTTGAGTGCACGAAGAGTTGCAGAGTCAATATGGCTGTTAGTCCAAACTAAGTTATAGTAGTTCACGGCAGTTATGAAGTGGTATTGGAATCACCAACACAAGAAAGCATGTAGCCGTAAAAATTACTCATCATACAAAATAATGGCTCACAAGAAGATTGAAGAAACATGGATAAATATAAATACAATGTTAGGACATGAAATAAGAATTGGATTCAAATGAAATTAAAATCGAAACCAGTTTTTCCATTTGAACAGTATGAAATCAGTGTAGATTAAAGTAGGGTATAAAAATAATAAAGATCACTGTTATGTTAAAGTGTGATGTGCAGACAGATTAAGCACCATAGATATTTAAACTGTTTGCTGTAGATGGTAAGAAAAAAATTTTTTTATAGAAAAATTGAAGTAGAATTGAAAGTGAAAATGTTAAATTAAAACAGGCTACAGATGCAGATGGATTTCCATGAAGGTTGATCATTTTAGTAGAATGAGAAGTTGTTCCTAATTTGTGTGACATTTATGATTTATCCCTGGATCAAAGAAAATTAGAGATGTATTGGATGCTGGAAAATATGGTACTATAACTAAGATAGGTTCTTTGGCTTAATCAGTGAAATATAGACCTCTCATCTTGATTTCATTTCTTATAAACTTTTAGAATTGGTTATAATAGAAAACATAAGATATTGAGAATGAAATGATGTATCTGTAGACAGACGTCATGGATTTTGGAATTTTGATATGATTGGTACTTTTAATAAAAATAGCACAATCGATAAACTGAACCATGTGATGGACTGTAATGTGTTCAATCATGCATTCCCACAAGGCCTCTTTTTATTGACAGAAATTAATGGGAATTTTTGAACTGAATTTACAGTGTGTAGTCAGCTGCAGATGTGCACTGATAAAGGAGGCCAGTGTATGAAAGCTAACAAATGTAACAATAATGAAACTGAAATTACCAGTGGATGCTCTGGCAGTGGATGTATATGTTGTGCTCCTCTTGAAGGTTTGTGACTTTTAATTTTACATATACAACCAAGTATATTTTCACTTCAGTTCATTTGTTGGAAGAAAGGAAAATTTTTTTTGGAAAACCCTTTACCTGATGAAAAATATAAAAATATATGCAGTGTTCCATTTTTTTTATAAATAAATATTATTACATTCAATGTTTGACGATATTACACTATGAATGTGTCTAATTTTCTATAGAAAGAATTTTGTGGCTTGCAATTTTTTGTTGTTGTTAGGGAATCGAACTGCTTTGTGATGTTGAAAGCAGGAATTTTATTTGCAGTTAAATATTTGAGAGTATTTTGCCAATGATGAATGTTTAATATAATGAATATAAAAAAACTTTAAAGGGGATATAATAAGTGATATTTGATACTTTACTCAGAAGGAGATTGTAATGATTCAATCTAATTGTTGGTAAAAATTACTTGAATGAGTCCACAGTATGATTTCATTTGACACAGAAAAATCTTTTGAAAAAAAAACACCATGTATACATGTAAACTTTTAAAAAGTAGACTTTTGAGTGCACGAAGAGTTGCAGAGTCAATATGGCTGTTAGTCCAAACTAAGTTATAGTAGTTCACGGCAGTTATGAAGTGGTATTGGAATCACCAACACAAGAAAGCATGTAGCCGTAAAAATTACTCATGATACAAAATAATGGCTCACAAGAAGATTGAAGAAACATGGATAAATATAAATACAATGTTAGGACATGAAATAAGAATTGGATTCAAATGAAATTAAAATCGAAACCAGTTTTTCCATTTGAACAGTATGAAATCAGTGTAGATTAAAGTAGGGTATAAAAATAATAAAGATCACTGTTATGTTAAAGTGTGATGTGCAGACAGATTAAGCACCATAGATATTTAAACTGTTTGCTGTAGATGGTAAGAAAAATTTTTTAGAAAAATTGAAGTAGAATTGAAAGTGAAAATGTTAAATTAAAACAGGCTACAGATGCAGATGGATTTCCATGAAGGTTGATCATTTTAGTAGAATGAGAAGTTGTTCCTAATTTGTGTGACATTTATGATTTATCCCTGGATCAAAGAAAATTAGAGATGTATTGGATGCTGGAAAATATGGTACTATAACTAAGATAGGTTCTTTGGCTTAATCAGTGAAATATAGACCTCTCATCTTGATTTCATTTCTTATAAACTTTTTAGAATTGGTTATAATAGAAAACATAAGATATTGAGAATGAAATGATGTATCTGTAGACAGACGTCATGGATTTTGGAATTTTGATATGATTGGTACTTTTAATAAAAATAGCACAATCGATAAACTGAACCATGTGATGGACTGTAATGTGTTCAGTCATGCATTCCCACAAGGCCTCTTTTTATTGACAGAAATTAATGGAAATTTTTGAACTGAATTTACAGTGTGTAGTCAGCTGCAGATGTGCACTGATAAAGGAGGCCAGTGTATGAAAGCTAACAAATGTAACAATAATGAAACTGAGATTACCAGTGGATGCTCTGGCAGTGGATGCATATGTTGTGCTCCTCTTGAAGGTTTGTGACTTTTAATTTTACATATACAACCAACAGTCTATTTTCACTTCGTTCATTTCATTTGTTGAAAGAAAGGAAAATGTTTTTGGAAAACCCTTTACCTGATGAGAAATATAAAAACAGTTTTTCTGTAGTGTTGTTTTTGTTTTTATAAATAAGATTACATTCAATGTTTGACAATATTACACTATGAATATGTCTAATTTTCAATAGAAAGAGGCTTGCAATTTTTTGATGTTGTTAGGGAATCAAACTGCTTTTTGATGTTGATAGCAGGAATTTTATTTGCAGTTAAATATTTGAGAGTATTTGCCAATGATGAATGTCTAACATAATGAATATAAAAACTTTAAAGGGGATATAATAAGTGATGTTTGATACTTTTCTGAGAAGGAGATTGTAATAATTCAATCTAATTGTTGGTAAAAATTACTTAAATGAGTCCACAGTATAATTTTACTTGACCGGAAAATCTTTGAGAAAAATCACTATCCATAGATGTAAACTTTTAAAAAGTAGACTTTTGAGTGCACAAAGAGTTGCAGAGTCAATATGGCTGTCAGTCCAAACTAAGTTATGGTAGTTCACGGCAGTTATGAAGTGGTATTTGAATCAACAACACAAGGAAGCATATAGCTGTAAAAATGAATCATGACACAAAAGAATGGCTCACAAGAAGATTGAAGAAACATGGATAAATATAAATACAAAGTTAGGAAATGATATAAGAATTCACATGAAATTAAAATCGAAACCAGTTTATCCATTTGAACAGTATGATATCAATGTAGATTAAAGAAGGGTATAAAAACAATAATAAAGATCACTGTTATGTTAAAGTGTGATGTGCAGACAGATTAAGCACCATAGATATTTAAACTGTTTGCTGTAGATGGTAAGAAAATTTTTTATAGAAACATTGAAGTAGAATTGAAAAAGTGAAAATGTTAAATTAAAACAGGCTACAGATGCAGATGGATTTCCATGAAGGTTGATCATTTTAGTAGAATGAGAAGTTGTTCCTAATTTGTGTGACATTTATGATTTATCCCTGGATCAAAGAAAATTAGAGATGTAAGGAAAGGTGAAAAAAAGAATTGGACAGATAAAATTGGATGCTGGAAAATATGGTACTATAACTAAGATAGGTTCTTTGGCTTAATCAGTGAAATATAGACCTCTCATCTTGATTTCATTTCTTATAAACTTTTTAGAATTGGTTATAATAGAAAACATAAGATATTGAGAATGAAATGATGTATCTGTAGACAGACGTCATGGATTTTGGAATTTTGATATGATTGGTACTTTTAATAAAAAAATAGCACAATCGATAAACTCAACCATGTGATGGACTGTAATGTGTTCAATCATGCATTCCCACAAGGCCTTTTTTATTGACAGAAATTAATGGAAATTTTTGAACTGAATTTACAGTGTGTAGTCAGCTGCAGATGTGCACTGATAAAGGAGGCCAGTGTATGAAAGCTAACAAATGTAACAATAATGAAACTGAAATTACCAGCGGATGCTCTGGCAGTGGATGTATATGTTGTGCTCCTCTTGAAGGTTTGTGACTTTTAATTTTACATATACAACCAAGTATATTTTCACTTCAGTTCATTTGTTGGAAGAAAGGAAAATTTTTTTGGATAAACCCTTTACCTGATGAAAAATATAAAAATATATGCAGTGTTCCATTTTTTTTATAAATAAGATTACATTCAATGTTTGACGATATTACACTATGAATGTGTCTAATTTTCTATAGAAAGAGGCTTGCAATTTTTTGTTGTTGTTAGGGAATCGAACTGCTTTGTGATGTTGAAAGCAGGAATTTTATTTGCAGTTAAATATTTGAGAGTATTTGCCAATGATGAATGTTTAACATAATGAATATAAAAACTTTAAAGGGGATATAATAAGTGATATTTGATACTTTACTCAGAAGGAGATTGTAATGATTCAATCTAATTGTTGGTAAAAATTACTTGAATGAGTCCACAGTATGATTTCATTTGACACAGAAAAATCTTTGAAAAAAAATCACCATGTATACATGTAAACTTTTAAAAAGTAGACTTTTGAGTGCACGAAGAGTTGCAGAGTCAATATGGCTGTTAGTCCAAACTAAGTTATAGTAGTTCACGGCAGTTATGAAGTGGTATTGGAATCACCAACACAAGAAAGCATGTAGCCGTAAAAATTACTCATGATACAAAATAATGGCTCACAAGAAGATTGAAGAAACATGGATAAATATAAATACAATGTTAGGACATGAAATAAGAATTGGATTCAAATGAAATTAAAATCGAAACCAGTTTTTCCATTTGAACAGTATGAAATCAGTGTAGATTAAAGTAGGGTATAAAAATAATAAAGATCACTGTCCTGTTAAAGTGTGATGTGCAGACAGATTAAGCACCATAGATATTTAAACTGTTTGCTGTAGATGGTAAGAAAATAATTTTTTATAGAAAAATTGAAGTAGAATTGAAAGTGAAAATGTTAAATTAAAACAGGCTACAGATACAGATGGATATCCATGAAGGTTGATCATTTTAGTAGAATGAGACGTTGTTCCTAATTTGTGTGACATTTATGATTTATCCCAGGATCAAAGAAAATTAGAGAAGTATTGGATGCTGGAAAATATGGTACTATAACTAAGATAAGTTGTTTGGCTTAATCAGTGAAATATAGACTTCTCATCTTGATTTCGTTTCTCATAAACTTTTTAGAATTGGTTATAATAGAAAACATAAGATATTGAGAATGAAATTATGTATCTGTAGACAGACGTCATGGATTTTGGAATTTTGATATGATTGGTACTTATAATAAAAATAGCACAATCGATAAACTGAACCATGTGATGGACTGTAATGTGTTCAATCATGCATTCCCACAAGGCCGCTTTTTATTGACAGAAATTAATGGAAATTTTTGAACTGAATTTACAGTGTGTAGTCAGCTGCAGATGTGCACTGATAAAGGAGGCCAGTGTATGAAAGCTAACAAATGTAACAATAATGAAACTGAAATTACCAGCGGATGCTCTGGCAGTGGATGTATATGTTGTGCTCCTCAAAAGGTTTGTGACTTTTAATTTTACATATACAACCAAGTATATTTTCACTTCAGTTCATTTGTTGGAAGAAAGGAAAATTTTTTTGATAAACCCTTTACCTGATGAAAAATATAAAAAATATTATGCAGTGTTCCATTTTTTTATAAATAAATTTGTATTACATTCAATGTTTGACGATATTACACTATGAATGTGTCTAATTTTTATCATATAGAAAAATAAACTTGCAATTTTTTTTTGTTTCCTCAGGGAATCGAACTGCTTTGTGATGTTGAAAGACCAGGAGATTTTATTTTGAAAACAAAAAACACCATTAAATATTTGAACAAGTATTTTGAGTAGAATGATGAATGTTTAACATAATGAATATAAAAACTTTAAAGGGATATAATAAATGATATTTGATACTTTACTCAAGACAGAAAACAGAAAATTGTAAAACATGATTCAATCTAATTGTTGGTAAAATTACTTGAAATGATGAGTCCACAGTATGATTTCATTTCATTTGCACAGAAAAATCTTTTAGAAAAAATCACCATGTTATACATGTTTTCTGAACTTTTAAAAAAAAGACTTTTGAGTGCAAAAGAAGAGTTGCAGAGTCAATATGGCTGTTAGTCCAAACTAAGTTATAGTAGTTCAATGTATGTGATGTACAGTTATGAAGTGGTATTGGAATCACTGAACACAAGAAAGCATGTAGCCGTAAAAATTACTCATTTCATTCTTACAAAATAAATGGCTCAAAAACATAAGAAGATTGAAGAAACATGGATAAATATAAATACAATGTTAGGACATGAAAATAAAATTGAATTGATTCAAATGAAATTAAAATCGAAACCAGTTTTTCCATTTTGAACAGTATGAAATCAGTGTGGAGATTAAAGTAGGGTATAAAAATAAATAAAGATCACTGTTATGTTAAATTCAGTGTGATGTGCAGACAGATCCGTCTAAAGCACCATAGATATTTAAACTGTTTGCTGTATTAAATAATTGGTAAGAAAAATTTTTTTTATAAAATGGGATATAAGTAGAACTGAACATTGAAGTAGAATTGAAAGTGAAAATGTTAAATTAAAACAGGCTACAGATGCAGATGGATTTCCATGAAGGTTGATCATTTTAGTAGAATGAGATAAAATGGTACTGTTCCTAATTTGTGTGACATTTATGATTTATCCCAAGGATCAAAGAAAATTAGAGATGTATTGGATGCTGGAAAATATGGTACTATAACAGTTTAAGATAGGTTCTTTGGATAATTAATCAGTGAAATATTTATGTTCTCATCTTGATTTCATTTCTTATAAACTTTTTGTTGAAATTGGATTATAATAGAAAACATAAGATATTGAATTTATGGTTTAATGATGTATCTGTAGACAGACGTCATGGATTTTGGAATTTTGATATGATTGGTACTTTTAATAAAAATAGCACAATCGATAAAACTCAACCATGTGATGGACTGTAATGTGTTTAATCATGCATTCCCACAAGGCCTCTTTTTTATTGACAGAAATTAATGGAAATTTTTGAACTGAAATTACAGTGTGTAGTCAGCTGCAGATGTGCACTTGATAAAGGAGGCCAGTGTATGAAAGCTAACAAATGTAACAATAATGAAACTGAGATTACCAGTGGATGCTCGGGCAGTGGATGCATATGTTGTGCTCCTCTTGAAGGTTTGTGACTTTTAATTTTACATATACAACCAAGTCTATTTTCACTTCAGTTCATTTGTTGGAAGAAAGGAAAATTTTTTTGGATAAACCCTTTACCTGATGAAAAATATAAAAATATATGCAGTGTTCCATTTTTTTTTATAAATAAGATTACATTCAATGTTTGACGATATTACACTATGAATGTGTCTAATTTTCTATAGAAAGAGGCTTGCAATTTTTTGTTGTTGTTAGGGAATCGAACTGCTTTGTGATGTTGAAAGCAGGAATTTTATTTGCAGTTAAATATTTGAGAGTATTTGCCAATGATGAATGTTTAATATAATGAATATAAAAACTTTAAAGGGGATATAATAAGTGATATTTGATACTTTACTCAGAAGGAGATTGTAATGATTCAATCTAATTGTTGGTAAAAATTACTTGAATGAGTCCACAGTATGATTTCATTTGACACAGAAAAATCTTTGAAAAAAAATCACCATTTATAGATGTAAACTTTTAAAAAGTAGACTTTTGAGTGCACGAAGAGTTGCAGAGTCAATATGGCTGTTAGTCCAAACTAAGTTATAGTAGTTCACGGCAGTTATGAAGTGGTATTGGAATCACCAACACAAGAAAGCATGTAGCTGTAAAAATTACTCATGATACAAAATAATGGCTCACAAGAAGATTGAAGAAACATGGAGAAATATAAATACAAAATTAGGACATGAAATAAGAATTGGATTCAAATGAAATTAAAATCGAAACCAGTTTTTCCATTTGAACAGTATGAAATCAGTGTAGATTAAAGTAGGGTATAAAAATAATAAAGATCACTGTCCTGTTAAAGTGTGATGTGCAGACAGATTAAGCACCATAGATATTTAAACTGTTTGCTGTATATGGTAAGAAAAAAAATTTTTATAGAAAAATTGAAGTAGAATTGAAAGTGAAAATGTTAAATTAAAACAGGCTACAGATACAGATGGATTTCCATGAAGGTTGATCGTTTTAGTAGAATGAGAAGTTGTTCCTAATTTGTGTGACATTTATGATTTATCCCTGGATCAAAGAAAATTAGAGAAGTATTGGATGCTGGAAAATATGGTACTATAACTAAGATAGGTTCTTTGGCTTAATCAGTGAAATATAGACGTCTCACTTGATTTCATTTCTTATAAACTTTTTAGAATTCGTTATAATAGAAAACATAAGATATTGAGAATGAAATGAAATAATGTATCTGTAGATAGACGTCATGGATTTTGGAATTTTGATATGATTGGTACTTATAATAAAAATAGCACAATCGATAAACTGAACCATGTGATGGACTGTAATGTGTTCAATCATGCATTCCCACAAGGCCCCTTTTTATTGACAGAAATTAATGGAAAATTTTGAACTGAATTTGCAGTGTGTAGTCAGCTGCAGATGTGCACTGATAAAGGAGGTCAGTGTATGAAAGCTAACAAATGTAACAATAATGAAACTGAAATTACCAGCGGATGCTCTGGCAGTGGATGTATATGTTGTGCTCCTCAAAATGGTTAGTGACTTGTTAATTTTACATATACAACCAATAGTCTGTTTTCACCTTCTTCATTTCATTTACTGAAGGAAAGGAAAATTTTTTAAGATAAACCATTTACCTGATTAAAAATATAAAAATAGTTTTTTTGAAATCAGATTACATTCAGTGTTTGATAATATTACACTATGAATATGTCTAAATTTGTATATAAAATATTTTGGAGTTTTCCATTTTTGTTATGGAATCCAATTGCTTTTTGATGTTGAAAGCAGTGAATATAGATAAAATGATGAGGATTTATCATAATGGATAAATAAACTTTAAATAGGATATATTCAGTAAGATTTAATGCTTTCCTCAGAGGTGAATGTAATATCCATCCTAATAGTTGGTAAAAAATTAGGGAAAGGAGACCACAGTATAATTTGATTTGACTTAGAAAATATCTTTGAAAAAAAAAAACACCATTCATGAATGTAAAGTTTCAACAAGCAGACTTTTGAGTAGACAAAGTGTTGTAGAGTCAGTATCTTTCACTCCAAACTAACTTATGGTAGTTCACAGCTGTTACAAAAGGGTATTGGAATCAGCAATAAATGAAAGCATGTAGATTTCAAAGGTAGTTAGCACAAGACAAAAGAAAACAGAAAAGGCTTTTAAGAAGATAGTAGAAACATGGACAAATTAATTAGGAATACAAAATTAGAACATAAAAAAGAATTGTATTTAGATGAAATGAGAAACAAAATTAGTTTATGCATATGTGAAAAACATGAAATTAGTGTAGATTACAATATTAGAAAGTTCAAAAAATGAAAATGACAGAACTATTAGACACGATGTAGGAATGATAGCCAGAGGAAGGCACCATAGTTATTTACATTGTTTTCTGAGATTGTAAGAAAAACTTCTTTTTGGAGCAAAAGAAACATTGAAAGTGAAAATCTTAAATTAATACAGACTGCGGATACAGATGTAATTTCATCAAGGCTGATTACAGATGTACGCGAAGTTGCTTCCAATGTATGTGATATACTGTATATGATTTATCCGTGGATCAAAGAAAGTTCGAGAAGGTTTGGAAACTGAAAAATATTGCACCATAATTTAGAAGGGTTCTAAGGCTGAAACAGTGAAATATAGACCTTTAAGCCTGATTTCAGTTCTTATGAATATATCAGAATCGGTTTTCATCGAAAACATAAGAGATATTGGGAAATAAATGATGTACCTGTAGATAGATATCATAGATTTTGTAATTTTCATATTTAATGTACTGTAACGTGTTTGATCATATATGCCCAGAAGGTACTTTTTTATTGACATGAATCAATAGAAAATTTAAATTGAATTTGCAGTGTGTAGTGAGCTGCAGATGTGCACTGATAAAGGAGGTCATTGTAGGAAAGCTAACAAATGTAACCATCATGAAATTGAGATTACCAACGGATGTTTTGGTAGTGGATGTGTATGTTGTGCTCCTCAAGATGGTTAGTCACCTGTTAATTTTACATGTTTTCTCACTGTACAAATTTATTTGCTGGAAAAGGGAAATTTTTTTTAGGATAAACCCTTTACCTGATGAAAACCATCAGAATAATGTTTATGCAGTGTTCTATTTTATTTTTAAGTCAAATTCCATTCAGTGTTTAATATGGTTATACTTAGATCCGTCTAAAATTTTAATATATAAAAAAATTGGAAAATTACGTTTTTATTGGGGACTCCAATTAGGAACTATAGATGCAGGAGTTAAATAATTGGTGGTCTTTAACCATAATGATTGTTTAACATTATGGATGTACAATATAAAAGGGGATATAAGTAGGAACTGACACTGTCCTCAGAGGACAATGTAATATCCAATGTAATTGTTGGTAAAATCAGAGAAAAGAGATCACATCGTGATTTAATTTGACATAGAACGATTCTTAAAAAAAAAAATCTCCATTTAAGGATGTAGCGTTGAGGAGCAGACTTTTGAGTAGGCAAAGAGTTGCAGAGTCAATATGACTTTCACTCCAAACAAATTTATGGAATTTTAAAGCTGTTATAAAATGGTACTGGAATTAGCAACATATAAAAGCCGGTAGCTAGTAGCTATCAAACTTAGTGATGACAAGAAAAAAATTCATAATAATATTGAAGAAACCAAGGCAAATTTTTATGAAGGGAAAGGTAGAACATGAAAAAAGAATTGCGACTAGATAAAATTAAAATCAAAAGTAGTTTATGTATCTGTGAACAGTTTGAGATCAGTGTAGGGTAAAGTAAGGAGTTTTAAAAATGAACAGGACAGAATCATTAGGATAATGTAGGTATGGTAGACTGTAGAAGGCACCATAAACATTTATGTTGTTCCTTCAGACGGTAAGAAAAGAGTCATTATGGTGCATTATGGAAAGTGAAAATGTTGAATTGAAATGGAGCGCAGATACAGATGGATTCCACACAAGGGTGATTTTATAAGTAGAAGGAGAAATTGTTCCTAATTTGCTTTGATATTTATGGTTTATTAATTTAGTATATTCTCTCACTCTCTGTTTTATAAACATTTGCGAACAATTTCTATAACACTTCTGTGGTTTTAAAATTTATTTTGGATATTGATATCATCATACCATTTAATAATATTATTGTCCAGTATCCTGTTTTTGTCATCAAATAAATATCTAAAATGTAAATGGTAACTTAAAGGTCACATTTTTAATGAACCTCTACATGATTTAAATCACTTCTATATTTGACTGAAAGTGTTGACTAACTCAAGTGAAAAGAGTGATATGAGGATATTTATTTTAATTTTGTTTTATTTTTCCATGATAATTCTAAATTTTCCAGAATGCCAAGACTCAGGCAACTGTTCCCAAAAAGGAGGATACTGTAGCAAGAGCCAGTGTGATTATGATTCAGAAGAAGAGATTGAAGGAGGATGTGGTCCTGGTTGTAGATGCTGTGCTCGTAAACCAGGTTTGTTTTATTAGTAAAATTTTAACATCTAGAAATTCAGTATAATAGCTCTGTCTCAAAGAAATATATTCTCTCTCACAGATGACATTGGTGTACAAATATTTTTATATGTAAAATAATTCATGAAATAATTTAACCTACAGTTCATTAAATCATAAGACCAATGCGTGGTTTCATTATATAGTAACATTCATTTGAAAATGCATTTTCCACTTTTAAATGTATCTTTTCAATTGTACAGGATGCACCACCACGAATATGTGCACCCAGAATGGAGGATATTGCAGCAAGGGCCACTGCAATCCTGTTACAGAACTAGAGGTTATTAATGGCTGTGATGGTCTAGGATGTATATGCTGTGCACCTTTGAAAGGTTTGTTTGAGTGGTCAAAGTTTGAGAATAGAATACAGTAATCTTAGCATATTCTCTCACTCTCTGTTTTATAGACATTTGCGAACAATTTCTATAACACTTCTGTAGCTATAAAATTTGTTTTGGATATTGATATCATCATACCATTTAATAATATTATTGTCCAGTATTCTGTTTTGTCATCAAATAAATATCTAAAATGTAAATGATAACTTAAAGGTCACATTTTTAATGAACCTCTACATGATTTAAATCACTTCTATATTTGGCTGAAAGTGTTGACTAACTCAAGTGAAAACAGTGATATGAGGATATTTATTTTAAATTTTGTTTTATTTTTCCATGATAATTCTAAATTTTCCAGAATGCCAAGACTCAGGCAACTGTTCCCAAAAGGAGGATACTGTAGCAAGAGCCAGTGTGATTATGATTCAGAAGAAGAGATTGAAGGAGGATGTGGTCCTGGTTGTAGATGCTGTGCTCGTAAACCAGGTTTGTTTTATTAATAAAATTTTCATAACATCTAGAAATTCAGTATAAAATATCTTTTCTTGTTGTTTCACCACAGAAATATATTCTCTGTCACAGATGACATTGGTGTACAAATATTTTTATATGTAAAATAATTCATGAAATAATTTAAACTACAGTTCATTAAATCATAAGACCAATGCGTGGTTTCCTTATATAGTAACATTCATTTGAAAATGCATTTTCCACTTTTAAATTTATCTTTTCAATTATACAGGATGCACCACCACGAATATATGCATCCAAAATGGAGGATATTGCAGCAAGAAATATATTCCACTGCAATCCTGTTACAGAACTAGAGGTTATTAATGGCTGTGATGGTCTAGGATGTATATGCTGTGCACCTTTGAAAGGTTTGTTTGAGTGGTCAAAGTTTGAGAATAAAATACAGTAATCTTAGTATATTCTCTCACTCTCTATTTTATAGACATTTGCGAACAATTCCTATAACACTTCTGTAGTTTTAAAATTTGTTTTGGATATTGATATCATCATACCATTTGATAATATTATTGTCCAGTATTCTGTTTTTGTCATCAAATATCTAAAATGTAAATGATAACTTAAAGGTCACATTTTTAATGAACCTCTACATGATTTAAATCACTTCTATATTTGACTGAAAGTGTTGACTAACTCAAGTGAAAACAGTTATATGAGGATATTTATTTCAATTTTGTTTTTTTCCATGATAATTCTAAATTTTCCAGAATGCCAAGACTCAGGCAACTGTTCCCAAAATGGAGGATACTGTAGCAAGAGCCAGTGTGATTATGATTCAGAAGAAGAGATTGAAGGAGGATGTGGTCCTGGTTGTAGATGCTGTGCTCGTAAACCAGGTTTGTTTTATTAGTAAAATTTTAACAACTAGAAATTCAGTATAATAGCTGTGTCTCAAAGAAATATATTCTCTCTCACAGATGACATTGGTGTACAAATATTTTTATATGTAAAATAATTCATGAAATAATTTAAACTACAGTTCATTAAATCATAAGACCAATGCATGGTTTCCTTATACAGTAACATTCATTTGAAAATGCATTTTTCCACTTTCAAATTTATCTTTTCAATTGTACAGGATGCACCACCACGAATATGTGCATCCAGAATGGAGGATATTGCAGCAAGAGTCACTGCAATCCTGTTACAGAACTAGAGGTTATTAATGGCTGTGATGGTCTAGGATGTATATGCTGTGCACCTTTGAAAGGTTTGTTTGAGTGGTCAAAGTTTGAGAATAAAATACAGTAATCTTAGTATATTCTCTCACTCTCTATTTTATAGACATTTGCGAACAATTTCTATAACACTTCTGTAGTTTTAAAATTTGTTTTGGATATTGATATCATCATACCATTTGATAATATTATTGTCCACTATTCTGTTTTTGTCATCAAATAAATATCTAAAATGGAAATGATAACTTAAAGGTCACATTTTTAATGAACCTCTACATGATTTAAATCACTTCTATATTTCACTGAAAGTTTTGACTAACTCAAGTGAAAACAGTGATATGAGCATAATTATTTCAATTTTGTTTTATTTTTCCATGATAATTCTAAATTTTCCAGAATGCCAAGACTCAGGCAACTGTTCCCAAAAAGGAGGATACTGTACCAAGAGCCATTGTGATTATGATTCAGAAGAAGAGATTGAAGGAGAATGTGGTCCTGGTTGTAGATGCTGCGCTCGTAAACCAGGTTTGTTTTATTAATAAAATTTTAACAACTAGAAATTCAGTATAATAGCTCTGTCACACAGAAATATATTCTCTCTCACTGATGACATTGGTGTACAAATATTTTTATATGTAAAATAATTCATGAAATAATTTAAACTACAGTTCATTAAATCATAAGACCAATGCGAGGTTTCCTTATATAGTAACATTCATTTGAAAATGCATTTTTCCAATTTCAAATGTATCTTTTCAATTGTACAGGATGCACCACCACGAATATGTGCATCCAGAATGGAGGATATTGCAGCAAGAACCACTGCAATCCTGTTACTGAATTAGAGGTTATTAATGGCTGTGATGGTCTAGGATGTATATGCTGTGCACCTTTGAAAGGTTTGTTTGAGTGGTCAAAGTTTGAGAATAAAATATAGTAATCTTAATATATTCTCTTACTCTCTATTTTATAGACATTTGCGAACAATTTCAATAACACTTCTATAGTTTTAAAATTTGTTTTGGATATTGATATCATCATACCATTTCATAATATTATTGTCCAGTATTCTGTTTTTGTCATCAAATAAATATCTAAAATGGAAAGGATAACTTAAAGGTCACATTTTTAATGAACCTCAACATTATTTAAATCACTTCTATATTTGACTGAAAGTGTTGACTAACTCAAGTGAAAACAGTGATATGAGGATATTTATTTCAATTTTGTTTTATTTTTCCATGATAATTCTAAATTTTCCAGAATGCCAAGACTCAGGCAACTGTTCCCAAAAAGGAGGATACTGTAGCAAGAGCCAGTGTGATTATGATTCAGAAGAAGAGATTGAAGGAGGATGTGGTCCTGGTTGTAGATGCTGTGCTCGTAAACCAGGTTTGTTTTATTAGTAAAATTTTAACAACTAGAAATTCAGTATAATAGCTCTGTCACACAGAAATATATACTGTCTTACAGATGACATTGGTGTACAAATATTTTTATATATAAAATAATTCATGAAATAATTTAAACTACAGTTCATTAAATCATAAGACCAATGCGTAGTTTCCTTATATAGTAACACTCATTTGAAAATGCATTTTCCACTTTCAAATGTATCTTTTCAATTGTACAGGATGCACACCACGAATATGTGCACCAGAATGGAGGATATTGCAGCAAGGGCCACTGCAATCCTGTTACAGAACTAGAGGTTATTAATGGCTGTGATGGTCTAGGATGTATATGCTGTGCACCTTTGAAAGGTGTGTTTGAGTGGTCAAAGTTTGAGAATAGAATATAGTAATCTTAGTATATTCAATCACTCTCTATTTTATAGACATTTGCGAACAATTTCTATAACACTTCTATAGTTTTAAAATTTGTTTTGGATATTGATATCATCATACCATTTCATAATATTATTGTCCAGTATTCTGTTTTTGTCATCAAATAAATATCTAAAATGGAAAGGATAACTTAAAGGTCACATTTTTAATGAACCTCTACATGATTTAAATCACTTCTATATTTGGCTGAAAGTGTTGACTAACTCAAGTGAAAACAGTGATATGAGGATATTTATTTCAATTTTGTTTTATTTTTCATGATAATTCTAAATTTTCCAGAATGCCAAGACTCAGGCAACTGTTCCCAAAAAAGGAGGATACTGTAGCAAGAGCCAGTGTGATTATGATTCAGAAGAAGAGATTGAAGGAGGATGTGGTCCTGGTTGTAGATGCTGTGCTCGTAAACCAGGTTTGTTTTATTAGTAAAATTTTAACAACTAGAAATTCAGTATAATAGCTCTGTCTCACAGAAATATATTCTCTCTCACAGATGACATTGGTGTACAAATATTTTTATATGTAAAATAATTTATGAAATAATTTAAGCTACAGTTCATTAAATCATAAGACCAATACGTGGTTACCTTATATAGTAACACTCATTTGAAAATGCATTTTTCCACTTTCAAATGTATCTTTTCAATTGTACAGGATGCACCACCACGAATATGTGCATCCAGAATGGAGGATATTGCAGCAAGAACCACTGCAATCCTGTTACTGAACTAGAGGTTATTAATGGCTGTGATGGTCTAGGATGTAAATGCTGTGCACCTTTGAAAGGTTTGTTTGAGTGGTCAAAGTTTGAGAATAAAATATAGTAATCTCTCTAGTATATTCTCTCACTCTCTATTTTATAGACATTTATCATACCAACAATTTCAATAACACTTCTATAGTTTTAAAATTTGTTTTGGATATTGATATCATCATACCATTTGATAATATTATTGTCCAGTATTCTGTTTTTGTCATCAAATAAATATCTAAAATGGAAAGGATAACTTAAAGGTCACATTTTTAATGAACCTCAACATTATTTAAATCACTTCTATATTTGACTGAAAGTGTTGACTAACTCAAGTGAAAACAGTGATATGAGGATATTTATTTCAATTTTGTTTTATTTTTCCATGATAATTCTAAATTTTCCAGAATGCCAAGACTCAGGCAACTGTTCCCAAAAAGAGGATACTGTAGCAAGAGCCAGTGTGATTATGATTCAGAAGAAGAGATTGAAGGAGGATGTGGTCCTGGTTGTAGATGCTGTGCTCGTAAACCAGGTTTGTTTTATTAGTAAAATTTTAACAACTAGAAATTCAGTATAATAGCTCTGTCTCAAAGAAATATATTCTCTCTCACAGATAACATTGGTGTACAAATATTTTTATATATAAAATAATTCATGAAATAATTTAAACTACAGTTCAATAAATCATAAGACCAATGCGTGGTTTCCTTATATAGTAACATTCATTTGAAAATGCATTTTTCCACTTTCAAATGTATCTTTTCAATTGTACAGGATGCACCACCACGAATATGTGCATCCAGAATGGAGGATATTGCAGCAAGAACCACTGCAATCCTGTTACTGAACTAGAGGTTATTAATGGCTGTGATGGTCTAGGATGTATATGCTGTGCACCTTTGAAAGGTTTGTTTGAGTGGTCAAAGTTTGAGAATAGAATACAGTAATCTTAGTATATTCAATCACTCTCTATTTTATAGACATTTGCGAACAATTTCTATAACACTTCTGTAGTTTTAAAATTTGTTTTGGATATTGATATCATCATACCATTTGATAATATTATTGTCCAGTATTCTGTTTTTGTCATCAAATAAATATCTAAAATGGAAAGGATAACTTAAAGGTCACATTTTTAATGAACCTCTACATGATTTAAATCACTTCTATATTTGACTGAAAGTGTTGACTAACTCAAGTGAAAACAGTGATATGAGGATATTTATTTCAATTTTGTTTTATTTTTCCATGATAATTCTAAATTTTCCAGAATGCCAAGACTCAGGCAACTGTTCCCAAAAAGGAGGATACTGTAGCAAGAGCCAGTGTGATTATGATTCAGAAGAAGAGATTGAAGGAGGATGTGGTCCTGGTTGTAGATGCTGTGCTCGTAAACCAGGTTTGTTTTATTAGTAAAATTTTAACAACTAGAAATTCAGTATAATAGCTCTGTCTCAAAGAAATATATTCTCTCTCACAGATGACATTGGTGTACAAATATTTTTATATATAAAATAATTCATGAAATAATTTAAACTACAGTTCATTAAATCATAAGACCAATGCGTGGTTTCCCTTATATAGTAACATTCATTTGAAAATGCATTTTTCCACTTTCAAATGTATCTTTCAATTGTACAGGATGCACCACCACGAATATGTGCATCCAGAATGGAGGATATTGCAGCAAGAACCACTGCAATCCTGTTACAGAACTAGAGGTTATTAATGGCTGTGATGGTCTAGGATGTATATGCTGTGCACCTTTGAAAGGTTTGTTTGAGTGGTCAAAGTTTGAGAATAGAATACAGTAATCTTAGTATATTCAATCATTTTATAGACATTTGAACAATTTCTATAACACTTCTGTAGTTTTAAAATTTGTTTTGGATATTGATATCATCATACCATTTCAAATATTATTGTCAGTATTCTGTTTTGAATCATCAAATAAATATCTTAAATTTGAACAATGGAAAGGATAACTTAAAGGTCACATTTTTAATGAACCTCTACATGATTTAAATCACTTCTATATTTGACTGAAAGTGTTGACTAACTCAAGTGAAAACAGTGATATGAGGATATTTATTTCAATTTTGTTTTATTTTTCCATGATAATTCTAAATTTTCCAGAATGCCAAGACTCAGGCAACTGTTCCCAAAAGGAGGATACTGTAGCAAGAGCCAGTGTGATTATGATTCAGAAGAAGAGATTGAAGGAGGATGTGGTCCTGGTTGTAGATGCTGTGCTCGTAAACCAGGTTTGTTTTATTAGTAAAATTTTAACAACTAGAAATTCAGTATAATAGCTCTGTCTCTCAAAAAATATATTCTCTCTCACAGATGACATTGGTGTACAAATATTTTTATATGTAAAATAATTCATGAAATAATTTAAACTACAGTTCATTAAATCTTAAGACCAATGCGTGGTTTCCTTATATAGTAACATTCATTTGAAAATGCATTTTTCCACTTTCAAATGTATCTTTTCAATTGTACAGGATGCACCACCACGAATATGTGCATCCAGAATGGAGGATATTGCAGCAAGAGCCACTGCAATCCTGTTACAGAACTAGAGGTTATTAATGGCTGTGATGGTCTAGGATGTAAATGCTGTGCACCTTTGAAAGGTTTGTTTGAGTGGTCAAAGTTTGAGAATATAATATAGTAATCTTAGTATATTCTCTCACTCTCTATTTTATAGACATTTGCGAACAATTTCAATAACACTTCTATAGTTTTGAAATTTGTTTTGGATATTGATATCATCATACCATTTGATAATATTATTGTCCAGTATTCTGTTTTTTTGTCATCAAATAAATATCTAAAATGGAAAGGATAACTTAAAGGTCACATTTTTAATGAACCTCTACATGATTTAAATCACTTCTATATTTGACTGAAAGTGTTGACTAACTCAAGTGAAAACAGTGATATGAGGATATTTATTTCAATTTTGTTTTATTTTTCCATGATAATTCTAAATTTTCCAGAATGCCAAGACTCAGGCAACTGTTCCCAAAAAAGGAGGATACTGTAGCAAGAGCCAGTGTGATTATGATTCAGAAGAAGAGATTGAAGGAGGATGTGGTCCTGGTTGTAGATGCTGTGCTCGTAAACCAGGTTTGTTTTATTAGTAAAATTTTAACAACTAGAAATTCAGTATAATAGCTCTGTCTCACAGAAATATATTCTCTCTCACAGATGACATTGGTGTACAAATATTTTTATATGTAAAATAATTCATGAAATAATTTAAACTACAGTTCATTAAATCATAAGACCAATGCGTGTTTTCCTTATATAGTAACATTCATTTGAAAATGCATTTTTCCACTTTCAAATGTATCTTTTCAATTGTACAGGATGCACCACCACGAATATGTGCATCCAGAATGGAGGATATTGCAGCAAGAGTCACTGCAATCCTGTTACAGAACTAGAGGTTATTAATGGCTGTGATGGTCTAGGATGTATATGCTGTGCACCTTTGAAAGGTTTGTTTGAGTGGTCAAACTTTTAGAATAAAATACAGTAATCTTAGTATATTCTTTCATTCTCTATTTTATAGACATTTGCGAACAATTTCTATAACACTTCTGTAGTTTTAAAATTTGTTTTGGATATTGATATCATCATACCATTTGATAATATTATTGTCCAGTATTCTGTTTTTGTCATCAAATAAATATCTAAAATGGAAAGGATAACTTAAAGGTCACATTTTTAATGAACCTCTACATGATTTAAATCACTTCTATATTTGACTGAAAGTGTTGACTAACTCAAGTGAAAACAGTGATATGAGGATATTTATTTCAATTTTGTTTTATTTTTTCCATGATAATTCTAAATTTTCCAGAATGCCAAGACTCAGGCAACTGTTCCCAAAAAAGGAGGATACTGTAGCAAGAGCCAGTGTGATTATGATTCAGAAGAAGAGATTGAAGGAGGATGTGGTCCTGGTTGTAGATGCTGTGCTCATAAACCAGGTTTGTTTTATAATAGTAAAATTTTAACAACTAGAAATTCAGTATAATAGCTCTGTCTCACAGAAATATATTCTCTCTCACAGATGACATTGGTGTACAAATATTTTTATATGTAAAATAATTCATGAAATAATTTAAACTACAGTTCATTAAATCATAAGACCAATGCGTGGTTTCCTTATATAGTAACATTCATTTGAAAATGCATTTTTCCACTTTCAAATGTATCTTTTCAATTGCAGGATGCACCACCACGAATATGTGCATCCAGAATGGAGGATATTGCAGCAAGAACCACTGCAATCCTGTTACTGAACTAGAGGTTATTAATGGCTGTGATGGTCTAGGATGTATATGCTGTGCACCTTTGAAAGGTTTGTTTGAGTGGTCAAAGTTTGAGAATAAAATATAGTAATCTTAGTATATTCTCTCACTCTCTATTTTATAGACATTTGCGAACAATTTCTATAACACTTCTGTAGTTTTAAAATTTGTTTTGGATATTGATATCATCATACCATTTGATAATATTATTGTCCAGTATTCTGTTTTTGTCATCAAATAAATATCTAAAATGGAAATGATAACTTAAAGGTCACATTTTTAATGAACCTCTACATGATTTAAATCACTTCTATATTTGACTGAAAGTGTTGACTAACTCAGTGAAAACAGTGATATGAGGATATTTATTTCAATTTTGTTTTATTTTTCCATGATAATTCTAAATTTTCCAGAATGCCAAGACTCAGGCAACTGTTCCCAAAAAGGAGGATACTGTAGCAAGAGCCAGTGTGATTATGATTCAGAAGAAGAGATTGAAGGAGGATGTGGTCCTGGTTGTAGATGCTGTGCTCGTAAACCAGGTTTGTTTTATTAGTAAAATTTTAACATCTAGAAATTCAGTATAATAGCTCTGTCTCAAAGAAATATATTCTCTCTCAGAGATGACATTGGTGTACAAATATTTTTATATATAAAATAATTCATGAAATAATTTAAACTACAGTTCATTAAATCATAAGACCAATGCATGGTTTCCTATATAGTAACATTCATTTGAAAATGCATTTTTCCACTTTCAAATTTATCTTTTCAATTGTACAGGATGCACCACCACGAATATATGCATCCAAAATGGAGGATATTGCAGCAAGGGCCACTGCAATCCTGTTACAGAACTAGAGGTTATTAATGGCTGTGATGGTCTAGGATGTATATGCTGTGCACCTTTGAAAGGTTTGTTTGAGTGGTCAAAGTTTGGGAATAGAATACAGTAATCTTAGTATATTCTCTCACTTTCTATTTTATAGACATTTGCGAACAATTTCTATAACACTTCTGTAGTTTTAAAATTTGTTTTGGATATTGATATCATCATACCATTTGATAATATTATTGTCCAGTATTCTGTTTTTGTCATCAAATAAATATCTAAAATGGAAATGATAACTTAAAGGTCACATTTTTAATGAACCTCTACATGATTTAAATCACTTCTATATTTGGCTGAAAGTGTTGACTAACTCATGTGAAAACAGTGATATGAGGATATTTATTTCAATTTTGTTTTATTTTTTCATGATAATTCTAAATTTTCCAGAATGCCAAGACTCAGGCAACTGTTCCCAAAAAGGAGGATACTGTAGCAAGAGCCAGTGTGATTATGATTCAGAAGAAGAGATTGAAGGAGGATGTGGTCCTGGTTGTAGATGCTGTGCTCGTAAACCAGGTTTGTTTTATTAGTAAAAATTTTAACAACTAGAAATTCAGTATAATAGCTCTGTCTCAAAGAAATATATTCTCTCTCACAGATGACATTGGTGTACAAATATTTTTATATATAAAATAATTCATGAAATAATTTAAACTACAGTTCATTAAATCATAAGACCAATGCGTAGTTTTTCCTTATATAGTAACATTCATTTGAAAATGCATTTTCCACTTTCAAATGTATCTTTTCAATTGTACAGGATGCACCACCACGAATATGTGCATCCAGAATGGAGGATATTGCAGCAAGGGCCACTGCAATCCTGTTACAGAAATAGAGGTTATTAATGGCTGTGATGGTCTAGGATGTATATGCTGTGCACCTTTGAAAGGTTTGTTTGAGTGGTCAAAGTTTGAGAATAAAATACAGTAATCTTAGTATATTCTCTCATTCTCTATTTTATAGACATTTGCGAACAATTTCAATAACACTTCTGTAGTTTTAAAATTTGTTTTGGATATTGATATCATCATACCATTTGATACTATTATTGTCCAGTATTCTGTTTTTGTCATCAAATAAATATCTAAAATGGAAATGATAACTTAAAGGTCACATTTTTAATGAACCTCTACATGATTTAAATCACTTCTATATTTGACTGAAAGTGTTGACTAACTCAAGTGAAAAAAACAGTGATATGAGGATATTTATTTCAATTTTGTTTTATTTTTCCATGATAATTCTAAATTTTCCAGAATGCCAAGACTCAGGCAACTGTTCCCAAAAAGGAGGATACTGTAGCAAGAGCCAGTGTGATTATGATTCAGAAGAAGAGATTGAAGGAGGATGTGGTCCTGGTTGTAGATGCTGTGCTCGTAAACCAGGTTTGTTTTATTAGTAAAATTTTAACAACTAGAAATTCAGTATAATAGCTCTGTCTCAAAGAAATATATTCTCTCTCACAGATGACATTGGTGTACAAATATTTTTATATGTAAAATAATTCATGAAATAATTTAAACTACAGTTCATTAAATCATAAGACCAATGCGTGGTTTCCTTATATAGTAACATTCATTTGAAAATGCATTTTTCCACTTTCAAATGTATCTTTTCAATTGTACAGGATGCACCACCACGAATATGTGCATCCAGAATGGAGGATATTGCAGCAAGAGCCACTGCAATCCTGTTACAGAAATAGAGGTTATTAATGGCTGTGATGGTCTAGGATGTATATGCTGTGCACCTTTGAAAGGTTTGTTTGAGTGGTCAAAGTTTGAGAATAGAATACAGTAATCTTAGTATATTCTCTCACTCTCTATTTTATAGACATTTGCGAACAATTTCTATAACACTTCTGTTTTAAAATTTGTTTTGGATATTGATATCATCATACCATTTAAAATATTATTGTCCAGTATTCTGTTTTTGTCATAAATATCAAATAAATAAAATCTAAAATGGAAATGGATAACTTAAAGGTCACATTTTTAATGAACCTCTACATGATTTAAATCACTTCTATATTTGAAAGAAAGTGTTGACTAACTCAAGTGAAAACAGTGATATGAGGATATTTATTTCAATTTTGTTTTATTTTTTCATGATAATTCTAAATTTTCCAGAATGCCAAGACTCAGGCAACTGTTCCCAAAAAGGAGGATACTGTAGCAAGAGCCAGTGTGATTATGATTCAGAAGAAGAGATTGAAGGAGGATGTGGTCCTGGTTGTAGATGCTGTGCTCGTAAAACCAGGTTTGTTTTATTAGTAAAATTTTAACAACTAGAAATTCAGTATAATAGCTCTGTCTCACAGAAATATATTCTCTCTCACAGATGACATTGGTGTACAAATATTTTTATATGTAAAATAATTCATGAAATAATTTAAACTACAGTTCATTAAATCATAAGACCAATGCGTGTTTTCCTTATATAGTAACATTCATTTGAAAATGCATTTTTCCACTTTCAAATGTATCTTTTCAATTGTACAGGATGCACCACCACGAATATGTGCATCCAGAATGGAGGATATTGCAGCAAGGAACCACTGCAATCCTGTTACAGAACTAGAGGTTATTAATGGCTGTGATGGTCTAGGATGTATATGCTGTGCACCTTTGAAAGGTTTGTTTGAGTGGTCAAAGTTTCATAATAAAATACAGTAAACTTAGAATATTCTCTCACTCTCTATTTTATAGACATTTGCGAACAATTACAATAACACTTCCGTAGTTTTAAAATTTGTTTTGGATATTGATATCATCATACCATTTGATAATATTATTGTCCAGTATTCTGTTTTTGTCATCAAATAAATATCTAAAATGGAAATGATAACTTAAAGGTCACATTTTTAATGAACCTCTACATGATTTAAATCACTTCTATATTTGACTGAAAGTGTTGACTAACTCAAGTGAAAACAGTGATATGAGGATATTTATTTCAATTTTGTTTTATTTTTCCATGATAATTCTAAATTTTCCAGAATGCCAAGACTCAGGCAACTGTTCCCAAAAAGGAGGATACTGTAGCAAGAGCCAGTGTGATTATGATTCAGAAGAAGAGATTGAAGGAGGATGTGGTCCTGGTTGTAGATGCTGTGCTCGTAAACCAGGTTTGTTTTATTAGTAAAATTTTAACAACTAGAAATTCAGTATAATAGCTCTGTCACACAGAAATATGTACTCCCTCACAGATGACATTGGTGTACAAATATTTTTATATGTAAAATAATTCATGAAATAATTTAAACTACAGTTCATTAAATCATAAGACCAATGCGTGGTTTCCTTATATAGTAACATTCATTTGAAAATGCATTTTTCCACTTTCAAATGTATCTTTCAATTGTACAGGATGCACCACCACGAATATGTGCACCCAGAATGGAGGATATTGCAGCAAGGGCCACTGCAATCCTGTTACAGAAATAGAGGTTATTAATGGCTGTGATGGTCTAGGATGTATATGCTGTGCACCTTTGAAAGGTTTGTTTGAGTGGTCAAAGTTTGAGAATAGAATACAGTAATCTTAGTATATTCTCTCACTCTCTATTTTATAGACATTTGCGAACAATTTCTATAACACTTCTGTAGTTTTAAAATTTGTTTTGGATATTGATATCATCTTACCATTTGATAATATTATTGTCCAGTATTCTGTTTTTGTCATCAAATAAATATCTAAAATGGAAATGATAACTTAAAAGGTCACATTTTTAATGAACCTCTACATGATTTAAATCACTTCTATATTTGACTGAAAGTGTTGACTAACTCAAGTGAAAACAATGATATGAGGATATTTATTTCAATTTTGTTTTATTTTTCCATGATAATTCTAAATTTTCCAGAATGCCAAGACTCAGGCAACTGTTCCCAAAAAGGAGGATACTGTAGCAAGAGCCAGTGTGATTATGATTCAGAAGAAGAGATTGAAGGAGGATGTGGTCCTGGTTGTAGATGCTGTGCTCGTAAACCAGGTTTGTTTTATTAGTAAAATTTTAACAACTAGAAATTCAGTATAATAGCTCTGTCTCAAAGAAATATATTCTCTCTCACAGATGACATTGGTGTACAAATATTTTTATATGTAAAAATATTTATGAAATAAGTTAAACTACAGTTCATTAAATCATAAGACCAATGCGTGGTTTCCTTATATAGTAACATTCATTTGAAAATGCATTTTTCCACTTTCAAATGTATCTTTTCAATTGTACAGGATGCAGAATTTGTTTATTGCAGCAAGGGCCACTGCAATCCTGTTACAGAAATAGAGGTTATTAATGGCTGTGATGGTCTAGGATGTATATGCTGTGCACCTTTGAAAGGTTTGTTTGAGTGGTCAAACTTTTGAGAATAAAATACAGTAATCTTAGTATATTCTTTCATTCTCTATTTTATAGACATTTGTCAATTTCTAACTTCTGAAGTTTTAAAATTTGTTTTGGATATTGATATCATCTTACCATTTGATACTATTATTGTCCAGTATTCTGTTTTTGTCATCAAATAAATATCTAAAATGGAAAGGATAACTTAAAGGTCACATTTTTAATGAACCTCTACATGATTTAAATCACTTCTATATTTGATGAAAGTGTTGACTAAAAGTGAAAACAATGATATGAGGATATTTATTTTAATTTTTGTTTTATTTTTTCCATGATAATTCTAAATTTTCCAGAATGCCAAGACTCAGGCAACTGTTCCCAAAAGGAGGATACTGTAGCAAGAGCCAGTGTGATTATGATTCAGAAGAAGAGATTGAAGGAGGATGTGGTCCTGGTTGTAGATGCTGTGCTCGTAAACCAGGTTTGTTTTATTAGTAAAATTTTAACAACTAGAAATTCAGTATAATAGCTCTGTTTCAAAGAAATATATTCTCTCACAGATGACATTGGTGTACAAATATTTTTATATGTAAAATAATTCATGAAATAATTTAAACTACAGTTCATTAAATCATAAGACCAATGCGTTTTCCTTATATAGTAACATTCATTTGAAAATGCATTTTTCCACTTTCAAATGTATCTTTTCAATTGTACAGATTGCACCACCACGAATATGTGCACCCAGAATGGAGGATATTGCAGCAAGGGCCACTGCAATCCTGTTACAGAAATAGAGATTATTAATGGCTGTGATGGTCTAGGATGTATATGCTGTGCACCTTTGAAAGGTTTGTTTGAGTGGTCAAAGTTTGAGAATAGAATACAGTAATCTTAGTATATTCTCTCACTCTCTATTTTATAGACATTTGCGAACAATTTCTATAACACTTCTGTAGTTTTAAAATTTGTTTTGGATATTGATATCATCATACCATTTGAAAATATTATTGTCCAGTATTCTGTTTTTGTCATCAAATAAATATCTAAAATGGAAAGGATAACTTAAAGGTCACATTTTTAATGAACCTCTACATGATTTAAATCACTTCTATATTTGACTGAAAGTGTTGACTAACTCAAGTGAAAACAGTGATATGAGGATATTTATTTCAATTTTGTTTTATTTTTCCATGATAATTCTAAATTTTCCAGAATGCCAAGACTCAGGCAACTGTTCCCAAAAAGGAGGATACTGTAGCAAGAGCCAGTGTGATTATGATTCAGAAGAAGAGATTGAAGGAGGATGTGGTCCTGGTTGTAGATGCTGTGCTCGTAAACCAGGTTTGTTTTATTAGTAAAATTTTAACAACTAGAAATTCAGTATAATAGCTCTGTCACACAGAAATATATTCTCTCTCACAGATGACATTGGTGTACAAATATTTTTATATGTAAAATAATTCATGAAATAATTTAAACTACAGTTCATTAAATCATAAGACCAATGCGTAGTTTCCTTATATAGTAACATTCATTTGAAAATGCATTTTTCCACTTTCAAATGTATCTTTTCAATTGTACAGGATGCACCACCACGAATATGTGCACCCAGAATGGAGGATATTGCAGCAAGGGCCACTGCAATCCTGTTACAGAACTAGAGATTATTAATGGCTGTGATGGTCTAGGATGTATATGCTGTGCACCTTTGAAAGGTTTGTTTGAGTGGTCAAAGTTTGAGAATAGAATACAGTAATCTTAGTATATTCAATCACTCTCTATTTTATAGACATTTGCGAACAATTTCTATAACACTTCTGTAGTTTTAAAATTTGTTTTGGATATTGATATCATCTTACCATTTGATAATATTATTGTCCAGTATTCTGTTTTTAATCATCAAATAAATATCTAAAATGGAAAGGATAACTTAAAGGTCACATTTTTAATGAACCTCTACATGATTTAAATCACTTCTATATTTGAAAGAAAGTGTTGACTAACTCAAGTGAAAAACAGTGATATGAGGATATTTATTTCAATTTTGTTTTATTTTTTCCATGATAATTCTAAATTTTCCAGAATGCCAAGACTCAGGCAACTGTTTCCAAAAAGGAGGATACTGTAGCAAGAGCCAGTGTGATTATGATTCAGAAGAAGAGATTGAAGGAGGATGTGGTCCTGGTTGTAGATGCTGTGCTCGTAAACCAGGTTTGTTTTATTAGTAAAATTTTAACAACTAGAAATTCAGTATAATAGCTCTGTCACACAGAAATATATTCTCTCTCACAGATGACATTGGTGTACAAATATTTTTATATGTAAAATAATTCATGAAATAATTTAAACTACAGTTCATTAAATCATAAGACCAATGCGTGGTTTCCTTATATAGTAACATTCATTTGAAAATGCATTTTTCCACTTTCAAATGTATCTTTTAGTATATTCAATCACTGTACAGGATGCACATTCATTTGCACCACGAATATGTGCACTCCAGAATGGAGGATATTGCAGCAAGGGCCACTGCAATCCTGTTACAGAACTAGAGGTTATTAATGGCTGTGATGGTCTAGGATGTATATGCTGTGCACCTTTGAAAGGTTTGTTTGAGTGGTCAAAGTTTGAGAATAAAATACAGTAATCTTAGTATATTCTCTCACTCTATTTTATAGACATTTACTGAACAATTTCAATAACACTTCTGTAGTTTTAAAATTTGTTTTGGATATTGATATCATCATACCATTTGATACTATTATTGTCCAGTATTCTGTTTTTGTCATCAAATAAATATCTAAAATGGAAAGGATAACTTAAAGGTCACATTTTTAATGAACCTCTACATGATTTAAATCACTTCTATATTTGACTGAAAGTGTTGACTAACTCAAGTGAAAACAGTGATATGAGGATATTTATTTCAATTTTGTTTTATTTTTCATGATAATTCTAAATTTTCCAGAATGCCAAGACTCAGGCAACTGTTCCCAAAAAGGAGGATACTGTAGCAAGAGCCAGTGTGATTATGATTCAGAAGAAGAGATTGAAGGAGGATGTGGTCCTGGTTGTAGATGCTGTGCTCGTAAACCAGGTTTGTTTTATTAGTAAAATTTTAACAACTAGAAATTCAGTATAATAGCTCTGTCTCAAAGAAATATATTCTCTCTCACAGATGACATTGGTGTACAAATATTTTTATATGTAAAATTATTCATGAAATAATTTAAACTGCAGTTCATTAAATCATAAGACCAATGCGTAGTTTCCTTATATAGTAACATTCATTTGAAAATGCATTTTTCCACTTTCAAATGTATCTTTTCAATTGTACAGGATGCACCACCACGAATTTGTGCACCCAGAGTGGAGGATATTGCAGCAAGGGCCACTGCAATCCTGTTACAGAACTAGAGGTTATTAATGGCTGTGATGGTCTAGGATGTATATGCTGTGCACCTTTGAAAGGTTTGTTTGAGTGGTCAAAGTTTTAGAATAAAATACAGTAATCTTAGTATATTCTTTCATTCTCTATTTTATAGACATTTGCGAACAATTTCTATAACACTTCTGTAGTTTTAAAATTTGTTTTGGATATTGATATCATCATACCATTTGATACTATTATTGTCCAGTATTCTGTTTTTGTCATCAAATAAATATCTAAAATGGAAAGGATAACTTAAAGGTCACATTTTTAATGAACCTCTACATGATTTAAATCACTTCTATATTTGAAAGAAAGTGTTGACTAACTCAAGTGAAAACAGTGATATGAGGATATTTATTTCAATTTTGTTTTATTTTTCCATGATAATTCTAAATTTTCCAGAATGCCAAGACTCAGGCAACTGTTCCCAAAAAGGAGGATACTGTAGCAAGAGCCAGTGTGATTATGATTCAGAAGAAGAGATTGAAGGAGGATGTGGTCCTGGTTGTAGATGCTGTGCTCGTAAACCAGGTTTGTTTTATTAGTAAAATTTTAACAACTAGAAATTCAGTATAATAGCTCTGTCTCAAAGAAATATATTCTCTCTCACAGATGACATTGGTGTACAAATATTTTTATATATAAAATAATTCATGAAATAATTTAAACTACAGTTCATTAAATCATAAGACCAATGCGTGGTTTCCTTATATAGAAACATTCATTTGAAAATGCATTTTTCCACTTTTAAATGTATCTTTTCAATTGTACAGGATGCACCACCACGAATATGTGCATCCAGAATGGAGGATATTGCAGCAAGGGCCACTGCAATCCTGTTACAGAAATAGAGGTTATTAATGGCTGTGATGGTCTAGGATGTATATGCTGTGCACCTTTGAAAGGTTTGTTTGAGTGGTCAAAGTTTGAGAATAGAATACAGTAACCTTAGTATATTCTCTCACTCTCTATTTTATAGACATTTGTGAACAATCTCTATAACACTTCTGTAGTTTTAACATTTGTTTTGGATATTGATATCATCATACCATTTGAAAATATTATTGTCCAGTATTCTGTTTTTGTCGTCAAATAAATATCTAAAATGGAAAGGATAACTTAAAGGTCACATTTTTAATGAACCTCTACATGATTTAAATCACTTCTATATTTGAAAGAAAGTGTTGACTAACTCAAGTGAAAACAGTGATATGAGGATATTTATTTCAATTTTGTTTTATTTTTTCATGATAATTCTAAATTTTCCAGAATGCCAAGACTCAGGCAACTGTTCCCAAAAGGAGGATACTGTAGCAAGAGCCAGTGTGATTATGATTCAGAAGAAGAGATTGAAGGAGGATGTGGTCCTGGTTGTAGATGCTGTGCTCGTAAACCAGGTTTGTTTTATTAGTAAAATTTTAACAACTAGAAATTCAGTATAATAGCTCTGTCTCAAGAAATATATTCTCTCTCACAGATGACATTGGTGTACAAATATTTTTATATATAAAATAATTCATGAAATAATTTAAACTACAGTTCATTAAATCATAAGACCAATGCGTAGTTTCCTTATATAGTAACATTCATTTGAAAATGCATTTTTCCACTTTCAAATGTATCTTTTCAATTGTACAGGATGCACCACCACGAATATGTGCACCCAGAATGGAGGATATTGCAGCAAGGGCCACTGCAATCCTGTTACAGAACTAGAGGTTATTAATGGCTGTGATGGTCTAGGATGTATATGCTGTGCACCTTTGAAAGGTTTGTTTGAGTGGTCAAAGTTTGAGAATAGAATACAGTAATCTTAGTATATTCTTTCACTCTCTATTTTATAGACATTTGCGAACAATTTCTATAACACTTCTGTAGTTTTAAAATTTGTTTTGGATATTGATATCATCATACCATTTGAAAATATTATTGTCCAGTATTCTGTTTTTGTCATCAAATAAATATCTAAAATGGAAAGGATAACTTAAAGGTCACATTTTTAATGAACCTCTACATGATTTAAATCACTTCTATATTTGACTGAAAGTGTTGACTAACTCAAGTGAAAACAGTGATATGAGGATATTTATTTCAATTTTGTTTTATTTTTCCATGATAATTCTAAATTTTCCAGAATGCCAAGACTCAGGCAACTGTTCCCAAAAAGGAGGATACTGTAGCAAGAGCCAGTGTGATTATGATTCAGAAGAAGAGATTGAAGGAGGATGTGGTCCTGGTTGTAGATGCTGTGCTCAAACCAGGTTTGTTTTATTAGTAAAATTTTAACAACTAGAAATTCAGTATAATAGCTCTGTCTCACAGAAATATATTCTTTCTCACAGATGATATTGGTGTACAAATATTTTTATATGTAAAATAATTCATGAAATAATTTAAACTACAGTTCATTAAATCATAAGACCAATGCGTGGTTTCCTTATATAGTAACATTCATTTGAAAATGCATTTTTCCACTTTCAAATGTATCTTTTCAATTGTACAGGATGCACCACCACGAATATGTGCACCCAGAATGGAGGATATTGCAGCAAGGGCCACTGCAATCCTGTTACAGAACTAGAGGTTATTAATGGCTGTGATGGTCTAGGATGTATATGCTGTGCACCTTTGAAAGGTTTGTTTGAGTGGTCAAAGTTTGAGAATAGAATACAGTAATCTTAGTATATTCTCTCACTCTCTATTTTATAGACATTTGTGAACAATTTCTATAACACTTCTGTAGTTTTAAAATTTGTTTTGGATATTGATATCATCATACCATTTGATAATATTATTGTCCAGTATTCTGTTTTTGTCATCAAATAAATATCTAAAATGGAAAATGATAACTTAAAGGTCACATTTTTAATGAACCTCTACATGATTTAAATCACTTCTATATTGGACTGAAAGTGTTGACTAACTCAAGTGAAAACAGTGATATGAGGATATTTATTTCAATTTTGTTTTATTTTTCCATGATAATTCTAAATTTTCCAGAATGCCAAGACTCAGGCAACTGTTCCCAAAAAGGAGGATACTGTAGCAAGAGCCAGTGTGATTATGATTCAGAAGAAGAGATTGAAGGAGGATGTGGTCCTGGTTGTAGATGCTGTGCTCGTAAACCAGGTTTGTTTTATTAGTAAAATTTTAACAACTAGAAATTCAGTATAATAGCTCTGTCTCAAAGAAATATATTCTCTCTCACAGATGGCATTGGTGTGAAAATATTTTTATATGTAAAATAATTCATGAAATAATTTAAACTACAGTTCATTAAATCATAAGACCAATGTGTGGTTTCCTTATATAGTTACATTCATTTGAAAATGCATTTTTCCACTTTTAAATGTATCTTTTCAATTGTACAGGATGCACCACCATGAATATGTGCACCCAGAATGGAGGATATTGCACCAAGGGCCACTGCAATCCTGTTACAGAACTAGAGGTTATTAATGGCTGTGATGGTCTAGGATGTATATGCTGTGCACCTTTGAAAGGTTTGTTTGAGTGGTCAAAGTTTGAGAACAGAATACAATAATCTTAGTATATTCTCTCACTCTCTATTTTATAGACATTTGCGAACAATTTCTATAACACTTCTGTAGTTTTAAAATTTGTTTTGGATATTGATATCATCATACCATTTGATAATATTATTGTCCAGTATTCTGTTTTTGTCATCAAATAAATATCTAAAATGGAAAGGATAACTTAAAGGTCACATTTTTAATGAACCTCTACATGATTTAAATCACTTCTATATTTGACTGAAAGTGTTGACTAACTCAAGTGAAAACAGTGATATATGAGGATATTTATTTCAATTTTGTTTTATTTTTCCATGATAATTCTAAATTTTCCAGAATGCCAAGACTCAGGCAACTGTTCCCAAAAAGGAGGATACTGTAGCAAGAGCCAGTGTGATTATGATTCAGAAGAAGAGATTGAAGGAGGATGTGGTCCTGGTTGTAGATGCTGTGCTCGTAAACCAGGTTTGTTTTATTAGTAAAATTTTAACAACTAGAAATTCAGTATAATAGCTCTGTCTCAAAGAAATATATTCTCTCTCACAGATGACATTGGTGTACAAATATTTTTATATGTAAAATAATTCATGAAATAATTTAAACTACAGTTCATTAAATCATAAGACCAATGCGTAGTTTCCTTATATAGTAACATTCATTTGAAAATGCATTTTTCCACTTTCAAATGTATCTTTTCAATTGTACAGGATGCACCACCACGAATTTGTGCACCCAGAGTGGAGGATATTGCAGCAAGGGCCACTGCAATCCTGTTACAGAACTAGAGGTTATTAATGGCTGTGATGGTCTAGGATGTATATGCTGTGCACCTTTGAAAGGTTTGTTTGAGTGGTCAAAGTTTTAGAATAAAATACAGTAATCTTAGTATATTCTTTCATTCTCTATTTTATAGACATTTGCGAACAATTTCAATAACACTTGTAGTTTTAAATTTGTTTTGGATATTGATATCATCATACCATTTGATACTATTATTGTCCAGTATTCTGTTTTTGTCATCAAATAAATATCTAAAATGGAAAGGATAACTTAAAGGTCACATTTTTAATGAACCTCTACATGATTTAAATCACTTCTATATTTGACTGAAAGTGTTGACTAACTCAAGTGAAAAAACAGTGATATGAATTTATTTCAATTTTGTTTTATTTTTCCATGATAATTCTAAATTTTCCAGAATGCCAAGACTCAGGCAACTGTTCCCAAAAAGGAGGATACTGTAGCAAGAGCCAGTGTGATTATGATTCAGAAGAAGAGATTGAAGGAGGATGTGGTCCTGGTTGTAGATGCTGTGCTGTAAACCAGGTTTGTTTTATTAGTAAAATTTTAACAACTAGAAATTCAGTATAATAGCTCTGTCTCAAAGAAATATAGTCTCTCTCACAGATGACATTGGTGTACAAATATTTTTATATGTAAAATAATTCATGAAATAATTTAAACTACAGTTCATTAAATCATAAGACCAATGCGTGGTTTCCTTATATAGAAACATTCATTTGAAAATGCATTTTTCCACTTTCAAATGTATCTTTTCAATTGTACAGAATGCACCAACACGAATATGTGCATCCAGAATGGAGGATATTGCAGCAAGAGCCACTGCAATCCTGTTACAGAAATAGAGGTTATTAATGGCTGTGATGGTCTAGGATGTATATGCTGTGCACCTTTGAAAGGTTTGTTTGAGTGGTCAAAGTTTGAGAATAAAATACAGTAATCTTAGTATATTCTCTCACTCTCTATTTTATAGGCATTTGCGAACAATTTCTATAACACTTCTGTAGTTTTAAAATTTGTTTTGGATATTGATATCATCATACCATTTGATAATATTATTGTCAGTATTCTGTTTTTGTCATCAAATAAATATCTAAAATGGAAAAAATAACTTAAAGGTCACATTTTTAATGAACCTCTACATGATTTAAATCACTTCTATATTTGACTGAAAGTGTTGACTAACTCAAGTGAAAACAGTGATATGAGGATATTTATTTCAATTTTGTTTTATTTTTCCATGATAATTCTAAATTTTCAGAATGCCAAGACTCAGGCAACTGTTCCCAAAAAGGAGGATACTGTAGCAGAGCCAGTGTGATTATGATTCAGAAGAAGAGATTGAAGGAGGATGTGGTCCTGGTTGTAGATGCTGTGCTCATAAACCAGGTTTGTTTTATTAGTAAAATTTTAACAACTAGAAATTCAGTATAATAGCTCTGTCTCAAAGAAATATATTCTCTCTCACAGATGACATTGGTGTACAAATATTTTTATATGTAAAATAATTCATGAAATAATTTAAACTACAGTTCATTAAATCATAAGACCAATACATGTTTTCCTTTATATAGTAACATTCATTTGAAAATGCATTTTCCACTTTCAAATGTATCTTTTCAATTGTACAGGATGCACCACCACGAATTTGTGCACCCAGAGTGGAGGATATTGCAGCAAGGGCCACTGCAATCCTGTTACAGAACTAGAGGTTATTAATGGCTGTGATGGTCTAGGATGTATATGCTGTGCACCTTTGAAAGGTTTGTTTGAGTGGTCAAAGTTTGAGAATAGAATACAGTAATCTTAGTATATTCTCTCACTCTCTATTTTATAGACATTTGTGAACAATTTCTATAACACTTCTGTAGTTTTAAAATTTGTTTTGGATATTGATATCATCATACCATTTGATAATATTATTGTCCAATATTCTGTTTTTGTCATCAAATAAATATCTAAAATAGAAAAAATAAATTAAAGGTCACATTTTTAATGAACCTCTACATGATTTAAATCACTTCTATATTTGACTGAAAGTGTTGACTAACTCAAGTGAAAACAGTGATATGAGGATATTTATTTCAATTTTGTTTTATTTTTCCATGATAATTCTAAATTTTCCAGAATGCCAAGACTCAGGCAACTGTTCCCAAAAAGGAGGATACTGTAGCAAGAGCCAGTGTGATTATGATTCAGAAGAAGAGATTGAAGGAGGATGTGGTCCTGGTTGTAGATGCTGTACTCGTAAACCAGGTTTGTTTTATTAGTAAAATTTTAACAACTAGAAATTCAGTATAATAGCTCTGTCTCAAAGAAATATATTCTCTCTCACAGATGACATTGGTGTACAAATATTTTTATATGTAAAATAATTCGTGAAATAATTTAAGCTACAGTTCATTAAATCATAAGACCAATACATGTTTTCCTTATATAGTAACATTCACTTGAAAATGCATTTTCCCACTTTCAAATGTATCTTTTCAATTGTACAGGATGCACCACCACGAATATGTGCACCCAGAATGGAGGATATTGCAGCAAGGGCCACTGCAATCCTGTTACAGAACTAGAGGTTATTAATGGCTGTGATGGTCTAGGATGTATATGCTGTGCACCTTTGAAAGGTTTGTTTGAGTGGTCAAAGTTTGAGAATAGAATACAGTAATCTTAGTATATTCTCTCACTCTCTATTTTATAGACATTTGCCAACAATTTCTATAACACTTCTGTAGTTTTAAAATTTGTTTTGGATATTGATATCATCATACCATTTGATAATATTATTGTCCAGTATTCTGTTTTTGTCATCAAATAAATATCTAAAATGGAAATGATAACTTAAAGGTCACATTTTTAATGAACCTCTACATGATTTAAATCACTTCTATATTTCACTAAAAGTGTTGACTAACTCAAGTAAAAACAGTGATATGAGGATATTTATTTCAATTTTGTTTTATTTTTCCATGATAATTCTAAATTTTCCAGAATGCCAAGACTCAGGTATGTGTTCCCAAAATGGAGGATACTGTAGCAAGAGCCAGTGTGATTATGATTCAGAAGAAGAGATTGAAGGAGGATGTGGTCCTGGTTGTAGATGCTGTGCTCGTAAACCAGGTTTGTTTTATTAGTAAAATTTTAACAACTAGAAATTCAGTATAATAGCGCTGTCTCAAAGAAATATATTCTCTCTCACAGATGACATTGGTGTACAAATATTTTTATATGTAAAATAATTCATGAAATAATTTAAACTACAGTTCATTAAATCATAAGACCAATGCGTGGTTTCCTTATATAGTAACATTCATTTGAAAATGTATTTTTCCACTTTCAAATTTATCTTTTCAATTGTACAGGATGCACCACCACGAATATGTGCATCCAGAATGGAGGATATTGCAGCAAGGGCTACTGCAATCCTGTTACAGAACTAGAGGTTATTAATGGCTGTGATGGTCTAGGATGTATATGCTGTGCACCTTTGAAAGGTTTGTTTGAGTGGTCAAAGTTTGAGAATAAAATACAGTAATCTTAGTATATTCTCTCACTCTCTATTTTATAGACATTTGCGAACAATTTCTATAACACTTCTGTAGTTTTAAAATTTGTTTTGGATATTGATATTATCATACCATTTGATAATATTATTGTCCAGTATTCTGTTTTTGTCATCAAATAAATATCTAAAATGGAAAGGATAACTTAAAGGTCACATTTTTAATGAACCTCTACATGATTTAAATCACTTCTATATTTGACTGAAAGTGTTGACTAACTCAAGTGAAAAACAGTGATATGAGGATATTTATTTCAATTTTGTTTTATTTTTCCATGATAATTCTAAATTTTCCAGAATGCCAAGACTCAGGTAACTGTTCCCAAAAAGGAGGATACTGTAGCAAGAGCCAGTGTGATTATGATTCAGAAGAAGAGATTGAAGGAGGATGTGGTCCTGGTTGTAGATGCTGTGCTCTGTAAACCAGGTTTGTTTTATTAGTAAAATTTTAACAACTAGAAATTCAGTATAATAGCTCTGTCTCAAAGAAATATATTCTCTCTCACAGATGACATTGGTGTACAAATATTTTTATATGTAAAATAATTCATGAAATAATTTAAACTACAGTTCATCAAATCATAAGACCAATGCGTGTTTTCCTTATATAGTAACATTCACTTGAAAATACATTTTTCCCACTTTCAAATGTATCTTTTCAATTGTACAGGATGCACCACCACGAATATGTGCATCCAGAATGGAGGATATTGCAGCAAGGGCTACTGCAATCCTGTTACAGAACTAGAGGTTATTAATGGCTGTGATGGTCTAGGATGTATATGCTGTGCACCTTTGAAAGGTTTGTTTGAGTGGTCAAAGTTTGAGAATAAAATACAGTAATCTTAGTATATTTTCTCACTCTCTATTTTATAGACATTTTAACAATTTCTAGAGTTTTAAAATTTGTTTTGGATATTGATATTATCAATATTCTACAAAGGATAACTTAAAGGTCATTTTTAATGAACTTGATTTAAATCACGTTTTTGAAATTTGTTTTGGTGATATGAGGATGATTATTTCAATTTTGTTTTATTTTTCCATGATAATTCTAAATTTTCCAGAATAAGACTCAGGTAACTTGGAGGATACTGTATAAGAGCCAGTGTGATTATGATTCAGAAGAAGAGATTGAAGGAGGATGTGGGTCCTGGTTGTAGATGCTGTGCTCAAACCAGGTTTGTTCTATTTTTTTAACAACTAGAAATTCAAATATATAGCTCTGTCTCAAAGAAATATATTCTTTCTCACAGATGACATTGGTGTACAAATATTTTTATATGTAAAATAATTCATGAAATAATTTAAACTACAGTTCATCAAATCAAAAGACCAATCATATTTTTTTTGAGTGAGCCACTTTCAAATGTATCTTTTCAATTGTACAGGAACCTCTATGTGCATCCAGAATGGAGGATCATTGCAGCAAGGGCTACTGCAATCCTTTACAGAACTAGAAGTTATTAATTGTGATGGTCTAGGATGTATATGCTGTGCTCCTTTGAAAGGTTTGTTTGAGTGGTCAAGGTTTGAGAATAGAATACAGTACATATTTTCTCACTCTCTATTTTATAGACATTTGCGAACAATTTCTACAATACTTCCGTTTTAAAATTTGTTTTGGATATTGATATCATAATACCATTTGATAATATTATTGTGCAGTATTGTGTTTTTGTCACCAAATATATATCTAAAATGAAAATGGTAACTTAAAAGTCATATTTTTAATGAACCTCTTCATGACTTGAATCACTTCTGTATTTGGCTGATTTGACTGAACTCAATATCCAAGAAGTGATGGTTGTTTTAGATGCTCTCTACACCAAGTTTGTTTAAATGGTTATATTTTAAAAATGAGATTCTGGTTGTAAATAGCAGGCGGAGCAACTAGAAATCTCTCTCTCTCTCTCTCTCTCTCTCTCTCTCTCTCTCTCTCTCTCTCTCTCTCTCTCTCTCTCTCATCTCTTACAGAAATATATATATAATCCCTTTAAGACTACTGTAAGATGAATTATACATAAAGATATTCAATCTTTCCTTGGTAATGTTCAGTACTTATTTTCTGTGTTGAAAATTTCGTTCTTGTATTAATTAACATCTTTCGAAGGTTATGCTTAGGTGTAAAATTATTCCACAATACAAAATGATACCTTCTGCTGTTAAATATTCTTTCTTACAAGATAGAAAAAAAATTATTTGCATTTTCTACTCAGTGTGTGTGGAGCTGGACCCGTGCACACAAGCACAAGGCAGATGTAGCAGAAGCAGTCACTGTAGGGGAAATGAAAGAGCTGTTGCAGAGGGGTGCTCTGGTAAACGCTGCATATGTTGTGCTCCTAATCTTGATGACGGTTAGTACTGTTTTGCTGTGTGTATGACTGATTCTCTAAGCAATGTCAGGGTATACCTGTTTCATAATACAAAAATAGAACTACTGTATTATAAACTACTTAACGAGGTAGAAAACCCCAGAAACAGTCATGTAGCTAGCTGACAAAAATTCTGATTTTTTACTCTACTGAATATACTCGAAGTTTATGTTTGTATTTTCATGCAGTAAAGTGTCTAAAATAAAAGTTGTTATAAGTCATTTTTTTGAGTGAGCCTGCAAATAATTCATATCACTTTTTGTTGGTCTGACAGTTTTCTTTTGATTTTGTTATATTTTGTAAATATAATTCTGATTACAGAATGCCATGACTCGAGTATCTGTTCCCAAAAAGGGGGATACTGTAGCAAGAGCCAGTGCAATTATTATACAGAAATAAAGATTGATGGGGCATGTGACGGTCCAGATTGTATATGCTGTGCTCCTAAGCCAGGTTTGTTTAACTGGAAGAGTTTTATAATTGAGAACTCTCAATAGTCATCAGATTTAGATGGATTCTACTCAAGGGCAATGAAAGAAGCAGTAAAAGAGATTGCTCATTATTTCTGTTACATTTATAAGACATCGTTTAACCAAAGAAAAACAGTTATGGAATTGCCAGAGCCAAATGTTTTCAATGTCGAAGAAAGGTTCTAAGGATGAATCATTGAACTGTAGGCATTTCACCTTGATTACCTTTCCATTGAACATAACTACAGTTTATCATAGCAGATAACATAGTGAGATACTGAAAATTAAGCAGTATATTTTTTCATATATATAGAGATAGTGTAATGGACAATCATGCTTACAGATCTTTTAGTCATATTCCATGAAAAGTATGGTATTGAACATAAAAGTAATGCAAAAGATATATTACTGTGTAATATACTATCATATACTATTTTTTTATTGAAGTGAAATAATGGATAATTTTAAATGGAATCCACAGAGTGTGATGAGCAGGCCATTTGCACAGATGTAGGAGGTCAATGCCGCAAAGGTAACCAATGTGGAAGCAATGAAACGCAGATATCCAAAGGATGTTACGGCGACACATGTATATGTTGTGCTCCAAAAGGTGGTTAGTGACTTAGCTTTACATATACAACTAATATTCTGTTTCTGCACTGTCTGTTTTATTGGATAAAAGAAAGGAAATTCTACTTTAGGATGAACATTTCACCTCATGAAACACATTGTAACAGCTTGTATATCTTATTCAGTTTGTTATGAGTTTTATTGAATATTTAATTTAATTAAATACTGAACAAGTTTAAATGTCAACACAGACACTCTAGATCTAAAAATAGTGACTGTAGAAGTAGAAAGTAAAAGTTAAATAGTCTGACACCAATTAATGTCTCCCAGAATGGGTAGACATACCAATAAGAGATTATCATACTTTACATTCAATACTTTCCTGAAATGACAACCTGTGATATTGAATCTATGTGATGGCCAGAAAATAGGAAAAATAGACGGTATACAGTGTAATTACACGTAGAAACATTAGTTTTAGTTAATATAAATTTACAAAGGTAAACATTCAGTCGTTTTAGTGGGCAAACAGATACACTGCAAATATGGCTGTTACTAAAAAAAGCACTTATAGCTATGTAGAACTGCTGTACCTAACAAAGAAAATGAACACCAAATACGATCAAGCATCCAAGATATTTAACAAAGGGTATTGTTATCAGAGATAGGAAGCAAGTATATAGATATTGCAGTTGCTCATCATAATAAAAAAAATATAATTCAGAAAAAGGGTGAGGGAATATGAACAATTTAATTAGGATTGACAATTTAGAACAGAAAGTTAGATTTCAGCCCAGTTCAAATTAGAATCCAAAATTAGGTTTTGCTTATGTGAATTGTAGAAAACCAATCCAGATCATAGTACGGCTTTTAAAAGATGAAAATGACATCATTTTTATGATAGACAGACATATATTAACTCTCAACCAAATACATTGGTACTGTGTGCAATAAGGAAGACCCCTCAGAAATTCATTGATCTCTAAATATACAAAAGAAAACAGGTTGTTTAGGAAAATATTAGAAGAAAATAAATAGTGAGAATATTTATTCAAAATAGTCATCAGATTTAGATGGATTCCACTCAAGGGCAATGAAAGAAGCAGTAAAAGAGATTGCTCGTTATTTCTGTTACACTTATGAGACATCGTTTAACCAAAGAAAAACAGTTATGGAATTGCCAGAGCCAAATGTTGTCAATATCGAAGAAAGGTTCTAAGGATGAATCATTGAACTATAGGCATTTCACCTTGATTACCTTTCCATTGAACATACTACAGTTTATCATAGCAGATAACATAGTGAGATACTGAAAATTAAGCAGTATATTTTCCATATATATAAGAGATAGTGTAATGGACAATCATGCTTACAAACCTTTCGGTCATATTCCATGAAAAGTATGGTATTGAACATAAAAGTAATACAAAAGATATATTACTTTGTAATATACTCTCATATGCTTGCAACGAATGCTCTTTTTTTATTGACATGAATTAATGGATAATTTTGAATGGAATCCACAGAGTGTGATGAGCAGGCCATTTGCACAAATGCTGGAGGGCACTGTCGCAGAGGTAACCAATGTGGAAGTAATGAAACGCAGATATACAACGGATGTAACAACGACACATGTATTTGTTGTGCTCCGAAAGGTGGTTATTGACTTATTAACTTTACTTATTAACTTTACATCTGCAACTAATATTCTGTTTCTGCACTGTCTGTTTTTTTTTTTTTTTGATAAAAGGAAGGAAATTCTACTTTAGGATAAAAATTTCACCTCATGCAACACACTGTAACAGCTTGTATGTCTTATTCAGTTTGTTATTATAAGTTGTATTCAATATTTAATTTCATTAAATATTGAACAAGTTTAAATGTCTACACAAACACTATTGATCTAAAAATAGGGAATGTAGAAGTAGGAAGTAAAGTTTAAACAGTCTTTCACTAATTATTGTCTCCCAGAACAGGTAGACATACTAATAAGAGATTATCGTACTTTACATTAAATATTTTCCTCAAATGATACCTGTGATATCCAGTCTGTGTGTTGGCCAAAAAACAGGGAAACAATAGACCGTATACAATGGAATGACACGTAGAAACATTAGTTTTAGGGAAAATTAATTTAAAAAGATAAACATTCAATCTTTTTAGTAGGCAAACAGATACAATGCAAATATGGCTGTCACTCAAAAAGCACTTATGGCTACTTCGAACTGCTGTACCTAACAAAGAAAATGATCACCAAACAGGATCAAGCCTCCAAGATATTTACCAAAGGGTATTGTTATCAGATATGGGAAGCAAGTATGTAGATATTGCACTTGATTATCATAATAAAAAAATATAATTCAGAAAAAGAGTGAAAGAATATGGACAAATTGATTATGATTGACAAGTGACAACATGATGTTAGATTTCAACCCAGTTCAAATTAGAATTCAAAAGCGGGTTTTGCTCATGTGAAGAGAAGGAAACCAATCCAGATCATAGAACGGCTTTTAAAAGATAAAAATGACATCACTTTTGTGAGAGATGGACATATGATAAACCTTTCAACCAAATACATTGCTACTGTGTGCAATAAGGAAGACCCCTCAGAAATTCATTCATCTCTAAATATACAAAAGAAAACAGGTTGTTTAGGAAAATATTAGAAGAAAATAAATAGTGAGAATATTTATTCAAAATAGTCATCAGATTTAGATGGATTATACTCAAGGGCAATGAAAGAAGCAGTGAAAGAGATTGCTCATTATTTCTGTTACATTTATAAGACATCGTTTAACCAAAGAAAAACAGTTATGGAATTGCCAGAGCCAAATGTTGTCAATATCGAAGAAAGGTTCTAAGGATGAATCATTGAACTATAGGCATTTCACCTTGATTACCTTTCCATTGAACATACTACAGTTTATCATAGCAGATAACATAGTGAGATACTGAAAATTAAGCAGTATATTTTTTCATATATATAAGAGATAGTGTAATGGACAATCATGCTTACAGACCTTTTAGTCATATTCCATGAAAAGTATGGTATTGAACATAAAATTAATGCAAAAGATATATTACTTTGTAATATACTCTCATATGTCTTGCAACGAATGCTCTTTTTTTTATTGACTTGAATTAATGGATAATTTTGAATGGAATCCACAGAGTGTGATCAGCAGGCCATTTGCACAGATGCAGGAGGTCAATGTCGCAAAGGTAACCAATGTGAAAGTAATGAAACGCAGATATCCAACGGATGTAACAGCGACACATGTATTTGTTGCGCTCCAAAAAGTGGTTAGTGACTTATTAGCTTTACATCCACAACTAATATTCTGTTTCTGCACAGTCTGTTTTATTTGATAAAAGGAAGGAAATTCTACTTTAGGATAAGCATTTCACCTCATGAAACACATCGTAAGAGCTTGTATGTCTTATTCAGTTTGTTATTATAAGTTGTATTCAATATTTAATTTAATTAAATACTGAACAAGTTTAAATGTCTACACAAACACTATTGATCTAAAATTAGGGACTGTAGAAGTAGGAAGTAAAGGTTAAACAGTCTTCCACTAATTATTGTCTCCCAGAACGGGTAGACGTACTAATAAGAGATTATCATACTTTGCATTAAATATTTTCCTCAAATGATACCTGTGATATCCAGTCTATGTGTTGGCCAAAAACAGGAAAAAAATAGACCGTATACAGTGGAATGACACGTAGAAACATTAGTTTAGGAAAAATGAATTTACAAAGATAAACATTCAATCTTTTTAGTAGGCAAACAGATACAGTGCAAAATATGGCTGTCACTCAAAAACCACTTATGGCTATTTCGAACTGCTGTACCTAACAAAGAAAATGGACACCAAATACGATCAAGCATCAAAGATATTTAACAAAGGGTATTGTTATCAGAGATAGGCAGAAAGTATGTAGATGTTGAAGTTGCTCATCATTAAAAAAGATAATTCAGGAAAAGAGCAAAGTTATATGAACAAATTGATTAGGACTGACAATTTAGAACAGAAAGTTAGATTTCAGCCCAGTTCAAATTAGAATCCAAAATTAGGTTTTGCTTATGTGGGTTAGTAAAAACCAATCCAGATCATAGTACGGCTTTTAAAAGATGCAAAATGACATCATTTTCATGATAGACAGACATATATTAACTTTCAACCAATTAGATTGCTATTGTGTGCAATAATGAAAACCCTTCAGAAATTCATTGATCTCTAAATATGCAAAAGAAAACAGGTTGTTTAGGAAAATATTAGAAGAAAATAAATAGTGAGAATATTTATTGAAAATAGTCATCAGATTTAGATGGATTCAACTCGAGGGCAATGAAAGAAGCAGTAAAAGAGATTACTCATTATTTTTGTTACATTTATGAGACATCGTTTAACCACAGAAAAACAGTTATGGAATTGCCAGAGCCAAATGTTGTCAATATCGAAGAAAGGTTCTAAGGATGAATTATTGAACTATAGGCATTTCACCTTGATTACCTTTCCATTGAACATACTACAGTTTATCATAGCAGATAACATAGTGAGATACTGAAAATTAAGCAGTATGTTTTTTCATATATATAAGAGATAGTGTAATGGACAATCATGCTTACAGACCTTTCAGTCATATTCCATGAAAAGGATGGTATTGAACATAAAAGTAATGCAAAAGATATATTACATTGTAATATACTCTCATATGCTTGCAAAGAATGCTCTTTTTTTTATTGACATGAATTAATGGATAATTTTGAATGGAATCCACAGAGTGTGATCAGCAGGCCATTTGCACAGATGCAGGAGGTCAATGTCGCAAAGGTAACCAATGTGGAAGTAATGAAACGCAGATATCCAACGGATGTAACAGCGACACATGTATTTGTTGCGCTCCGAAAGGTGGTTAGTGACTTATTAACTTTACATCTACAACTAATATTCTGTTTCTGCACTGTGTGTTTTATTTGATAAAAGGAAGGAAATTCTACCTTAGGATAAGCATTTCACCTCATGAAACACATCGTAAGACCTTGTTTGTCTTATTCAGTTTGTTATTATAAGCTGTATTCAATATTTAATTTAATTAAATATTGAACAAGTTTAAATGTCTACACAAACACTATTGATCTAAAAATAGGGAATGTAGAAGTAGGAAGTAAAGTTTAAACAGTCTTCCACTAATTATTGTCTCCCAGAACGGGTAGACGTACTAATAAGAGATTATCGTACTTTGCATTAAATATTTTCCTCAAATGACACCTGTGATATCCAGTCTATGTGTTGGCCAAAAATCAGGAAAACAATAGACCGTATACAGTGGAATGACACGTAGAAACATTAGTTTTAGGAAAAATGAATTTACAAAGATAAACATTCAATCTTTTTAGTAGGCAAACAGATACAGTGCAAATATGGCTGTCACTCAAAAACCACTTATGGCTATTTCGAACTGCTGTACCTAACAAAGAAAATGGACACCAAACAGGATCAAGTATCCAAGATATTTAACAAAGGGTATTGTTATCAGAGATAGGAAGCAAGTATGTAGATATTGCACTTGCTTATCATAATAAAAAAATATAATTCAGAAAAACAGTGAAGGAATATGAACAAATTGATTAGGATTGACAAGTTAGAACAGAAAGTTAGATTTCAACCCAGTTCAAATTAGAATCCAAAATTAGGTTTTGCTTATGTGGGTTAGCGAAAACGAATCCAGATCATAGTACGGCTTTCAAAGATGAAAATTACATCATTTTTATGATAGAGACATATGGTAACCTTTCAACCAAATACATTGCTACTGTGTGCAATAAGGAAGACACCTCAGAAATTCATTCATCTCTAAATATACAAAAGAAAACAGGTTGTTTAGGAAAATATTAGAAGAAAATAAATAGTGAGAATATTTATTCAAAATAGTCATCAGATTTAGATGGATTATACTCAAGGGCAATGAAAGAAGCAGTGAAAGAATTTGCTCATTATTTCTGTTACATTTATAAGACATCGTTTAACCACAGAAAAACAGTTATAGAATTGCCAGAGCCAAATGTTGTCAATATCGAAGAAAGGTTCTAAGGATGAATCATTGAACTATAGGCGTTTCACCTTGATTACCTTTCCATTGAACATAATACAGTTTATCATAGCAGATAACATAGTGAGATACTGAAAATTAAGCAGTATATTTTCCATATATATAAGAGATAGTGTAATGGACAATCATGCTTACAGATCTTTCAGTCATATTCCATGAAAAGTATGGTATTGAACATAAAAGTAATGCAAAAGATATATTACTTTGTAATATACTCTCATATGCTTGCAACGAATGCTCTTTTTTTTATTGACATGAATTAATGGATAATTTTGAATGGAATCCACAGAGTGTGACCAGCAGGCCATTTGCACAAATGCAGGAGGTCAGTGTCGCATGGGTAACCAATGTGAAAGTAATGAAACGCAGATATCCAACGGATGTAACAGCGACACATGTATTTGTTGCGCTCCAAAAGGTGGTTATTGACTTATTAGCTTTCCATCCACAACTAATTCTCTGTTTCTGCACTGTCTGTTTTATTTGATAAAAGGAAGGAAATTCTACTTTAGGATAAGCATTTCACCCCATGAAACACATCGTAACAGCTTGTATGTCATATTCAGTTTATTATTATAAGTTGTATTCAATATTTAATTTCATTAAATATTAAACAAGTTTAAATGTCAACACAAACTCTATTCACCTAAAAATATGTACCGTAGAAGTACGAAGTAAAGATTAAAGTCTTCAACTAATTATTGTCTCCCAGATTATCATACTTTGCAGTTAATATTTTCTTTAAATGATACCTATGATATTCAGTGTATGTGTTGACCAGAAAATAGGAAAAAAATAGACCGTATGCAGTGGAATGACACATAGAAACATTAGTTTTAGTTAAAATGAATTTACAAAGATAAACATTAAATCATTCTAGTAGGCAAACAGATGCAGCACAAATATGGCTGTCACCCAGAAAGCACTTACGGCTATTCCGAACTGCTGTACCTAACAAAGAAAATGAACACAAACAGGATCAAGTATCCAAGATACTTACCAAAGGGCGTTGTTATCAGAGATAGGCAGAAAGTATGTAGATATTTCAGTTGCTCATCATAATAATAATATATAATTCAGAAAAAGAGTGATGGAATATGAGCAAATTGATTAGGATTGACAAGTTAGAACAGAAAGTTAGATTTCAACCCAGTTCAAATTAGAATCCAAAAGTAGGTTTTGCTTATGTGGGTTAGCGAAAACGAATCCAGATCATAGTACTGGCTTTTAAAAGATGAAAATGACATCATTTTTATAATAGACATACATATAGTAATCTTTCAACCAAATACATTGCTATTGTGTGCAATAAGGAAGACCCCTCAGAAATTCATTCATCTCTAAATATACAAAAGAAAACAGGTTGTTTAGGAAAATATTAGAAGAAAATAAATAGTGAGAATATTTATTCAAAATAGTCATCAGATTTAGATGGATTCTACTCAAGGGCAGTGAAAGAAGCGTTAAAAGATATTGCTCATTATTTCTGTTACATTTATGAGACATCGTTCAACCAAAGAAAAACAGTTATGGAATTGCCAGAGCCAAATGTTGTCAATATCGAAGAAAGGTTCTAAGGATGAATCATTGAACTATAGGTATTTCACCTTGATTACCTTTCCATTGAACATACTACAGTTTATCATAGCAGATAACATAGTGAGATACTGAAAATTAAGCAGTATATTTTTTCATATATATCAGAGATAGTGTAATGGACAATCATGCTTACAGACCTTTTAGTCATATTCCATGAAAAGTATGGTATTGAACATAAAAGTAATGCAAAAGATATATTACTATATAATATACTGTCATATGCTTGATTATGGTTGCAACGAATGCTCTTTTTTTATTGACATGAATTAATGGATAATTTTGAATGGAATCCACAGACTGTGGTGAGCAGGCCATTTGCACAGATGCAGGAGGTCAATGTCGCAAAGGGTAACCAATGTGAAAGTAATGAAACGCAGATATCCAACGGATGTAACAGCGACACATGTATTTGTTGCGCTCCAAAAGTGGTTAGTGACTTATTAACTTTACATCTACAACTAATATTCTGTTTCTGCACAGTCTGTTTTATTTGATAAAAGGAAGGAAATTCCACTTCAGGATAAGCGTTTCATCTCATGAAACACATCGTAAGACCTTCTTTGTCTTATTCAGTTTGTTATTATAAGCTGTATTGAATATTTAATTTAATTAAATATTGAACAAGTTTAAATGTCTACACAAACACTATTGATCTAAAAATAGGGAATGTAGAAGTAGGAAGTAAAGTTTAAACAGTCTTCCACTAATTATTGTCTCCCAGAACGGGTAGACGTACTAATGAGAGATTACCGTACTTTGCATTAAATATTTTCCTGAAATGATACCTGTGATATCCAGTCTATGTGTTGGCCAAAAAAGAGGAAAACAATAGACCGTATACAGTGGAATGCGACGTAGAAACAGTAGTTTTAGGAAAAATGAATTTAGAAAGATAAACATTCAATCTTTTTAGTAGGCAAACAGATACAGTGCAAATATGGCTGTCACTCAAAAACCACTTATGGCTATTTCGAACTGCTGTACCTAACAAAGAAAATGGACACCAAACAGGATCAAGCATCCAAGATATTTAACAAAGGGTATTGTTATCAGAGATAGGAAGCAAGTATGTAGATATTGCACTTGCTTATCATAATAAAAAAATATAATTCAGAAAAACAGTGAAGGAATATGAACAAATTGATTAGGATTGACAAGTTAGAACAGAAAGTTAGATTTCAACCCAGTTCAAATTAGAATCCAAAATTAGGTTTTGCTTATGTGGGTTAGCGAAAACGAATCCAGATCATAGTACTGGCTTTTAAAAGATGAAAATTACATCATTTTTATGATAGAGACATATGGTAACCTTTCAACCAAATACATTGCTACTGTGTGCAATAAGGAAGACACCTCAGAAATTCATTCATCTCTAAATATACAAAAGAAAACAGGTTGTTTAGGAAAATATTAGAAGAAAATAAATAGTGAGAATATTTATTCAAAATAGTCATCAGATTTAGATGGATTATACTCAAGGGCAATGAAAGAAGCAGTGAAAGAGATTGCTCATTATTTCTGTTACATTTATAAGACATCGTTTAGCCACAGAAAAACAGTTATAGAATTGCCAGAGCCAAATGTTGTCAATATCGAAGAAAGGTTCTAAGGATGAATCATTGAACTATAGGCGTTTCACCTTGATTACCTTTCCATTGAACATAATACAGTTTATCATAGCAGATAACATAGTGAGATACTGAAAATTAAGCAGTATATTTTTCATATATATAAGAGATAGTGTAATGGACAATCATGCTTACAGATCTTTCAGTCATATTCCATGAAAAGTATGGTATTGAAGAAAAAAGTAATGCAAAAGATATATTATTTTGTAATATACTCTCATATGCTTGCAACGAATGCACTTTTTTTATTGACATGAATTAATGGATAATTTTGAATGGAATCCACAGAGTGTGATCAGCAGGCCATTTGCACAAATGCAGGAGGTCAGTGTCGCATGGGTAACCAATGTGAAAGTAATGAAACGCAGATATCCAACGGATGTAACAGCGACACATGTATTTGTTGCGCTCCAAAAGGTGGTTATTGACTTATTAGCTTTCCATCCACAACTAATTCTCTGTTTCTGCATTATCTGTTTTATTTGATAAAAGGAAGGAAATTCTACTTTAGGATAAACATTTCACCTCATGCAACACATCGTAACAGCTTGTATGTCTTATTCAGTTCATTATTATAAGTTGTATTCAATATTTACTTTCATTAAATATTAAACAAGTTTAAATGTCAACACAGACTCTATTGACCTAAAAATAGGTACCGTAGAAGTACGAAGTAAAGATTAAAGTCTTCAACTAATTATTGTCTCCCAGAACAGGTAGACGTACTAATAAGAGATTATCATACTTTGCAGTTAATATTTTCTTTAAATGATACCTATGATATTCAGTGTATGTGTTGACCAGAAAATAGGAAAAAATAGACCGTATGCAATGGAATGACACATAGAAACATTAGTTTTAGTTTTAATTTACAAAATGAATTTACAAAGATAAACATTAAATCATTCTAGTAGGCAAACAGATGCAGTGCAAATATGGCTGTCACCAAAAAAGCACTTATGGCTATTCCGAACTGCTGTACCTATCAAAGAAAATGAACACAAACAGGATCAAGTATCCAAGATACTTACCAAAGGGCGTTGTTATCAGAGATAGGCAGAAAGTATGTAGATATTTCAGTTGTTCATCATAATAAAAATATATAATTCAGAAAAAGAGTGATGGAATATGAGCAAATTGATTAGGATTGACAAGTTAGAACAGAAAGTTAGATTTCAACCCAGTTCAAATTAGAATCCAAAAGTAGGTTTTGCTTATGTGGGTTAGCGAAAACGAATCCAGATCATAGTACGGCTTTTAAAAGATGAAAATGACATCATTTTTATAATAGACATACATATAGTAATCTTTCAACCAAATACATTGCTATTGTGTGCAATAAGGAAGACCCCTCAGAAATTCATTCATCTCTAAATATACAAAAGAAAACAGGTTGTTTAGGAAAATATTAGAAGAAAATAAATAGTGAGAATATTTATTCAAAATAGTCATCAGATTTAGATGGATTCTACTCAAGGGCAATGAAAGAAGCGTTAAAGATATTGCTCATTATTTCTGTTACATTTATGAGACATCGTTCAACCAAAGAAAAACAGTTATGGAATTGCCAGAGCCAAATGTTGTCAATATCGAAGAAAGGTTCTAAGGATGAATCATTGAACTATAGGTATTTCACCTTGATTACCTTTCCATTGAACATACTACAGTTTATCATAGCAGATAACATAGTGAGGTACTGAAAATTAAGCAGTATATTTTTTCATATATATAAGAGATAGTGTAATGGACAATCATGTTTACAGACCTTTAGTCATATTCCATGAAAAGTATGGTATTGAACATAAAATTAATGCAAAAGATATATTACTATGTAATATACTCTCATATGTCTTGCAACGAATGCTCTTTTTTTATTGACTTGAATTAATGGATAATTTTGAATGGAATCCACAGAGTGTGATCAGCAGGCCATTTGCACAGATGCAGGAGGTCAATGTCGCATGGGTAACCAATGTGGAAGTAATGAAACGCAGATATCCAACGGATGTAACAGCGACACATGTATTTGTTGCGCTCCGAAAAGTGGTTAGTGACTTATTAGCTTTACATCCACAACTAATATTCTGTTTCTGCACAGTCTGTTTTATTTGATAAAAGGAAGGAAATTCTACTTTAGGATAAGCATTTCACCTCATGAAACACATCGTAAGAGCTTGTATGTCTTATTCAGTTTGTTATTATAAGTTGTATTCAATATTTAATTTAATTAAATATTGAACAAGTTTAAATGTCTACACAAACACTATTGATCTAAAAATAGGGAATGCAGAAGTGGGAAGTAAAGTTTAAACAGTCTTCCACTAATTATTGTCTCCCAGAACGGGTAGACGTACTAATAAGAGATTATCATACTTTGCATTAAATATTTTCCTCGAATGATACCTGTGATATCCAGTCTATGTGTTGGCCAAAAAACAGGAAAACAATAGACCGTATACAGTGGAATGACACGTAGAAACATTAGTTTTAGGAAAAATGAATTTAGAAAGATAAACATTCAATCTTTTTAGTAGGCAAACAGATACAGTGCAAATATGGCTGTCACTCAAAAACCACTTATGGCTATTTCGAACTGCTGTACCTAACAAAGAAAATGGACACCAAACAGGATCAAGCATCCAAGATATTTAACAAAGGGTATTGTTATCAGAGATAGGAAGCAAGTATGTAGATATTGCACTTGCTTATCATAATAAAAAAATATAATTCAGAAAAACAGTGAAGGAATATGAACAAATTGATTAGGATTGACAAGTTAGGACAGAAAGTTAGATTTCAACCCAGTTCAAATTAGAATCCAAAATTAGGTTTTGCTTATGTGGGTTAGCGAAAACGAATCCAGATCATAGTACTGCTTTTAAAAGATGAAAATTACATCATTTTTATGATAGAGACATATGGTAACCTTTCAAATACATTGCTACTGTGTGCAATATGGAAGACACCTCAGAAATTCATTCATCTCTAAATATACAAAAGAAAACAGGTTGTTTAGAAAAATATTAGAAGAAAATAAATAGTGAGAATATTTATTCAAAATAGTCATCAGATTTAGATGGATTATACTCAAGGGCAATGAAAGAAGCAGTGAAAGAGATTGCTCATTATTTCTGTTACATTTATAAGACATCGTTTAACCAAAGAAAAACAGTTATGGAATTGCCAGAGCCAAATGTTGTCAATATCGAAGAAAGGTTCTAAGGATGAATCATTGAACTATAGGCGTTTCACCTTGATTACCTTTCCATTGAACATAACTACAGTTTATCATAGCAGATAACATAGTGAGATACTGAAAATTAAGCAGTATAATTTTCATATATATAAGAGATAGTGTAATGGACAATCATGCTTACAGACCTTTCAGTCATATTCCATGAAAAGTATGGTATTGAACATAAAAGTAATGCAAAAGATATATTACTTTGTAATATACTCTCATATGCTTGCAACGAATGCTCCTTTTTTTTTTATTGACATGAATTAATGGATAATTTTGAATGGAATCCACAGAGTGTGATCAGCAGGCCATTTGCACAGATGCAGGAGGTCAATGTCGCAAAGGTAACCAATGTGGAAGTAATGAAACGCAGATATCCAACGGATGTAACAGCGACACATGTATTTGTTGCGCTCCGAAAGGTGGTTAGTGACTTATTAACTTTACATCCACAACTAATATTCTGTTTCTGCACAGTCTGTTTTATTTGATAAAAGGAAGGAAATTCTACTTTAGGATAAGCATTTCACCTCATGAAACACATCGTAAGAGCTTGTATGTCTTATTCAGTTTGTTATTATAAGTTGTATTCAATATTTAATTTAATTAAATACTGAACAAGTTTAAATGTCTACACAAACACTATTGATCTAAAATTAGGGACTGTAGAAGTAGGAAGTAAAGGTTAAACAGTCTTCCACTAATTATTGTCTCCCAGAACGGGTAGACGTACTGATAAGAGATTATCATACTTTGCATTAAATATTTTCCTCGAATGATACCTGTGATATCCAGTCTATGTGTTGGCCAAAAAACAGGAAAACAATGGACCGTATACAGTGGAATGACACGTAGAAACATTAGTTTTAGTTAAAATTAATTTACAAAGATAAACATTCAATCTTTTTAGTAGGCAAACAGATACAGTGCAAATATGGCTGTCACTCTAAAAGCACTTATGGCTATTTCGAACTGCTGTACCTAACAAAGAAAATGGACACCAAACAGGATCAAGTATCCAAGATATTTAACAAAGGGTATTGTTATCAGAGATAGGAAGCAAGTATATAGATATTGCAGTTGCTCATCATAATAAAAAAAATATAATTCAGAAAAAGGGTGAGGGAATATGAACAATTTAATTAGGATTGACAATTTAGAACAGAAAGTTAGATTTCAGCCCAGTTCAAATTAGAATCCAAAATTAGGTTTTGCTTATGTGGGTTAGTGAAAACGAATCCAGATCATAGTACGGCTTTTAAAAGATGAAAATGACATCATTTTTATGATAGACAGACATATATTAACTTTCAACCAATTAGATTGCTATTGTGTGCAATAATGAAGACCCTTCAGAAATTCATTGATCTCTAAATATACAAAAGAAAACAGGCTGTTCAGTGCAATATTAGAAGAAAATAAATAATGAGTATTTATTGAAAATAGTCATCAGATTTAGATGGATTCAACTCGAGGGCAATGAAAGAAGCAGTAAAAGAGATTACTCATTATTTTTGTTACATTTATGAGACATCGTTTAACCACAGAAAAACAGTTATGGAATTGCCAGGGCCAAATGTTGTCAATATCGAAGAAAGGTACTAAGGATGAATCATTGAACTATAGGCATTTCACCTTGATTACCTTTCCATTGAACATAACTACAGTTTATCATAGCAGATAACATAGTGAGATACTGAAAATTAAGCAGTATATTTTTTCATATATATATAAGAGATAGTGTAATGGACAATCATGCTTACAGATCTTTAACTCATATTCCATGAAAAGTATGGTATTGAACATAAAAGTAATGCAAAAGATATATTACAATATAATACACTCTCATATGCTTGCAAAGAATGCTCTTTTTTTATTGACATGAATTAATGGATAATTTTGAATGGAATCCACAGAGTGTGATCAGCAGACCATTTGCACAAATGCAGGAGGTCAATGTCGCATGGGTAACCAATGTGAAAGTAATGAAACGCAGATATCCAACGGATGTAACAGCGACACATGTATTTGTTGCGCTCCGAAAGGTGGTGAGTGACTTAATAACTTTACATCTACAACTAATATTCTGTTTCTGCACTGTGTTTTATTTGATAAAAGGAAGGAAATTCTACTTCAGGATAAGCATTTCACCTCATGAAACACATCGTAAGAGCTTGTATGTCTTATTCAGTTTGTTATTATAAGTACATTCAATATTTAATTTAATTAAATATTGAACATGTTTAAATGTCTACACAAACACTATTAATCTAAAAATAGGGACTGTAGAAGTAGGAAGTAAAGTTTAAACAGTGTTCCACAAATTATTGTCCCCCTGAATGGTAGACATACTAATAAGAGATTATCATACTTTGCATTAAATATTTTCCTCAAATGATACCTGTGATATCCAGTCTATGTGTTGGCCAAAAAATAGGAAAACAATAGACCGTATACAGTGGAATGACACGTAGAAACATTAGTTTTAGTTAAAATTAATTTACAAAGATAAACATTCAATCTTTTTAGTAGGCAAACAGATACAGTGCAAATATGGCTGTCACTCAAAAACCACTTATGGCTACTTCTAACTGCTGTACCTAACAAAGAAAATGGACACCAAACAGGATCAAGTATCCAAGATATTTAACAAAGGGTATTGTTATCAGAGATAGGAAGCAAGTATGTAGATATTGCACTTGCTTATCATAATAAAAAAATATAATTCAGAAAAACAGTGAAGGAATATGAACAAATTGATTAGGATTGACAAGTTAGAACAGAAAGTTAGATTTCAACCCAGTTCAAATTAGAATCCAAAAGTAGGTTTTGCTTATGTGGGTTAGCGAAAACGAATCCAGATCATAGTACGGCTTTTAAAATATGAAAATGACATCATTTTTATAATAGACATACATATAGTAATCTTTCAACCAAATAAATTGCTATTGTGTGCAATTAGGAAGACCCCTCAGAAATTCATTCATCTCTAAATATACAAAAGAAAACAGGTTGTTTAGGAAAATATTAGAAGAAAATAAATAGTGAGAATATTTATTCAAAATAGTCATCAGATTTAGATGGATTCTACTCAAGGGCAATGAAAGAAGCAGTAAAAGAGATTGCTCATTATTTCTGTTACATTTATAAGACATCGTTTAACCAAAGAAAAACAGTTATGGAATTGCCAGAGCCAAATGTTGTCAATATCGAAGAAAGGTTCTAAGGATGAATCATTGAACTGTAGGCATTTCACCTTGATTACCTTTCCATTGAACATAACTACAGTTTATCATAGCAGATAACATAGTGAGATACTGAAAATTAAGCAGTATAATTTTCATATATATAAGAGATAGTGTAATGGACAATCATGCTTACGGACCTTTCAGTCATATTCCATGAAAAGTATGGTATTGAACATAAAATTAATGCAAAAGATATATTACTTTGTAATATACTCTCATATGCTTGCAACGAATGCTCTTTTTTTTTATTGACATGAATTAATGGATAATTTTGAATGGAATCCACAGAGTGTGATCAGCAGGCCATTTGCACAGATGCAGGAGGTCAATGTCGCAAAGGTAGCCAATGTGAAAGTAATGAAACGCAGATATCCAACGGATGTAACAGCGACACATGTATTTGTTGCGCTCCAAAAGGTGGTTAGTGACTTATTAGCTTTACATCCACAATTAATATTCTGTTTCTGCACAGTCTGTTTTATTTGATAAAAGGAAGGAAATTCTACTTTAGGATAAGCATTTCACCTCATGAAACACATCGTAAGAGCTTGTATGTCTTATTCAGTTTGTTATTATAAGTTGTATTCAATATTTAATTTAATTAAATACTGAACAAGTTTAAATGTCTACACAAACACTATTGATCTAAAATTAGGGACTGTAGAAGTAGGAAGTAAAGGTTAAACAGTCTTCCACTAATTATTGTCTCCCTGAACGGGTAGACGTACTAATAAGAGATTATCATACTTTGCATTAAATATTTTCCTCGAATGATACCTGTGATATCCAG